>NW_028119775.1:0-83000 GCF_965119305.1 Pelophylax lessonae
TTTAGTTTCATGCTTCAGGGGTATTGCGGCGTCATGCATGATGTGATGGCACGGGGTATCCTTACTCCGCACACCACATCAGGCATCATACCGCAGAATGAATGTATGTGATTGAATGTATTTATTAGTATGACCGGAAATGTATTGTAATGTAGTGTATTTATGCGCTGCGTCGCAGTACAGGGGAGAATGTACCCCGACAAAAGTATTGTTTTTTGTATATCTTTTATGCAAATAAAGATTACATTTTCAACCAAAAAATGAGTGAATGGAGGTCTTCCAGACTTCCCACAATGGGAATGCCCTGGGTGAACAGCAAGGCTAGGCCAGGCAGGCAGGCAGGGCCAGTGCCTGGGTGAACACTCAAAGTGCCTATTCCCTACTTCTGAGTAGGATTCCTGAGCCTCAAGTTCAGGGACAACCTGATTTTCTTGTACAGAAGTTTTTATTAAAGGAAAAGCATAAACATACATCAGAGCAAGGTATGTACATACAATGGGAAAAATGGAACATATAAAACAGATAGCAGCAAAACAAAATGCAAACATAGGGCGTGAGCTAACATTCAATGCTGTAAACTAGATAGAATTTGTCAGCAAAAATTAGTAAAGCGAATAGTGCAAACAACAACAGGTGGAGCAATCCGAGTTCCATCAATCAGATATAGTCATGGTCATAGAGTACCAAGCAAAAAGAAGGAGTAACACAGAATAGATAAAGGGAAAAGAAAGGAAAGAAGAAATGAAAAAGGAAGACAAACAAAGAGGGAGAAGACAATAGAAAGAGACAAAGAGAAGAGTGGGGAGGGGAGAGCAGGTCCTGCGGGGCGAGCACTCGGGGGGCATTAAATGGAGAGTGGTCTGAAATCTAGAAGGGGCAACATTCAAAATCCAGGGATCCCACACCTTAAGAAATTTGTCATGAGAATCAGAGGCTATAGTGGTCAGTTTTTCATTGATTAGGATATCATTCATACAATTTTTGACCACCTCAAAACGAAGCAACGGGGTCTTCCAGGAGCGGGCTATTGTCAATTTCGTAGCAGTAAACAAATGCTGGGCCAACTGGCGTTGCCTACGGGATAGGTCTGGTATAGGTTTGCATAAAAGCGCCTTTCAAAGTGACCTGAAAAATATTACGGAGCAAAGCACTGAAGGACAGTAAACTGGCTCTTTGTTTAGAAAGTTTGGAGACCCCTTGATCTAGAAGAACTCTAGAATGAGCTCCAGAAATCTAATGCAAAGGCAAAAAATTGGGTGACCCTTGGACTGAAGAGTCCGAGCCTGGGAACAGAGAGTTTAAAGTTTCTCTTGGGGAAGAAAAACTCTGGCTTGAGCCGTGTTTAGGATGAGACTCAGATATTCCAAGTGATGAGTTGGTTCCAGTACTGAGATCTGAAGGTTCAGGACCAGTTAAACCTTTGCAATGCCAGGACAGTTCTAGCTATGCTGTCAGCCAGAATCTAAGCTAATGGAGGTGTTCCAGATGTCCCACAATGGGGATGCCCTGGGAGCACAGCAAGGCTAGCCCCGGGGGCCAGTGCCTTGGTGAACACTCAAAGTGCAAAAGAGAAGATGAAGCGGAGAAGCTGAAGACTCACAGCAAAGTGGAAGAATTTCTTGTGGCCCAGGAAAAAAAGGAACATTCAAGTATCCATCCTTGATGTCCAAAGTGTTTAGAAAGTCTCATTGATTATACAGGTATTGGCAGGAAGTGTTAGATAAGCGAAATTCTGTATATGATATTGTGCTGACTTTGGATCCAGTTCTATTTCTTCTGGGGTGCGTAGATTCTCCACAATTAGTCATGACCAAGTAGTGGCTATTATGAGATCACTTTTTTTACAGTGAGGGTATAAAGTATTTGATCCCCTGCTAAATTTGTACATTTGCCCACTGACAAAAAATGATCAGTCTATATTTTAATAGTCGGTTTATTTTACCAGTGAGAGACAGAAAAACAACAAAAATGTCCAGAAAAACGCATTTCAAAAAGTTATAAATTGATTTGCATTTTAATGAGTGAAAACATGACTTGGTACTTGGTGGCAAAAGCCTTGTTTGCACACATCTCAGGAGGGATTTTGTCCCACTCGTCTTTGCAGATTCTATCCAAGTCATTAAGGTTCCAAGGCTGAGGTTTGATAACTCAAACCTTCAGCTCCCTCCATATATTTTCTATGGGATTAAGGTCTGGTGACTGGCTAGGCCACTCCAGGACCTTAATGTGCTTCTTGAGCCACTCCTTTCTTGCCTTGGCCGTGTGTTTTGGGTCATTGTCATGCTAGAAATCCCATCATCCATGACCCATTTTCTATGCCCTGGCTGAGGGAAGGAGGTTCTCATTCAAGATTTGATGGTACATGGCCCCGTCCATTGTCCCTTTTGAGGCGATGAAGTGTCCTGTCCCCTTTGCAGAAAAACACCCCCAAAGCATAATGTTTTCACCCCCATGTTTGACGGTGGGGATGGTGTTCTTGGGGTCATAGGCAGCATTACTCCTCCTCCAAACATGGTGAGTTGAGTTGATGCCAAAGAGTTTGATTTTGGTCTCATCTGACCACAACACTTTCACCCAGTTCTCCTCTGAATCATTCAGATGTTCATGAGCAAACTTCAGATGGGCCTGTACATGTGCTTTCTTGAGCAGGGGGACGCTGCAGGATTTCAGTCTTTCACCACTTAGTGTTTTACCAATTGTTTTCTTGGTGACTATGGTCCCAGCTGCCTTGAGATCATTGACAAGATTCTCCTGTGTAGTTCTAGGCTGATTCCTCACGGTTCTCATGATCATTGAAACTTCACGAGGTGAGATATTGCATGGAGCCCCAGACCGAGGGAGACTGACAGTTATTTTGTGTTTCTTCTATTTGTGAATAATCGCACCAACTGTTGTCATCCTCACACCAAGCTGCTTGGCGATGCTCTTGCAGTCCATCCCAGTCTTGTGTAGGTCTAGAATCTTGTTCCTGGCATCCTTGGACAGCTCTTTGGTTTTTGCCATGGTGGAGAGATTGGACTCTGATTGCTTCTGTGGACAGGTGTCTTTTATACAGGTAACAAGCTGAGATTAGGAGCACTCCCTTTAAGAGAGTGCTCCAAATCTCAGCTCTTTATCTTTATAGAAAATACCTGGGAGCCAGAAATCATGCTGATTGATAAGGGATCAAGTACATATTTTACTGATTAAAATTCAAATCAATTTATAATTTTTTTGAAATGTGTTTTTCTGGATATTTTTGTTGTTATTCTGTCTCTCACTGTTAAAATAAACCGACCATTAAAATTATAGATGGATCATTTCTTTGTCAGTGTGCAAACGTATAAAAAGAGCACGGGATCAAATACTTTTTTCCCTCTCTGTAGCCAGTAAGCTTTGGGTTTCACCCAGTCCTCCTACCCTCGGAGATTGGATCCGGGAAATAGATAAACCTCTAATGTTTGAGACATACTTAAGCTCAACGTAACGCCTCCCGGAAAAGTTGAAATAATGGAAGGATGCATCACGTTCCAATTTTTAATTTTGATCCTAAAGTATAATAAAGGTTGGGTATGTTCTCTCTTATTGGTGGAGAAGGACAGGTCAGGGACAGCCTGGTGTTCAGTGCCAGGTGACCTGGACAGTCCATAGAACGGCCCGAATTGTCCCACAATGACACAAGGTTGTGTTGTTGGGGACTGGAATGGAACTGGGCAAATGGAGCTTTCTAGAACAGTGGTCTCCAAACTGCGGCCCAGGGGCCAGATTCCCTTTGCTTGCTTTTATCTGGCCCTTGGGGCACGATTTCTCCCACTGACATCAATGATGGGGCAGAATTTCTCCCAATGACACCAGTGATGGGGCACAATTCTTCCCATTGGCACCAACAATGTGATCCACTGACACTAACAATGGGGCACAATCTGTCCCACTGACACCATCGATGGGGCACTACATTACATTGACTGAGAATTGCACGGTGGCGCTACGCTGTACCCAAATAAAATTGATGTCCTTTTTTCCCACAAATAGAGTGTTCTTTTGATGGTATTTGATCACCTCTGCGGTTTTAATTTTTTGTGCTATAAACAAAAGAAAGACGGATGATTTTGAAAAAAAACATTTTTTACTTTCTGCTATAAACATCTAATAAAAAAATGTAAAAAAATCAAATTTCTTCATCAGTTTAGACCAATATGTATTCTGCTACATATTTTTGATAAAAAAAATCCCAATACGCGTATATTGATCAGTTTGCGCAAAAGTTATTGCATCTACAAACGGTGGGATATTTTTATATCATTTTAATTTTTTAATGTTTTCTATTAATGGCGGCTATCAGCGACTTATAACGTGACTGTGACATTGCGTTGGACACATCGCACCAGTGACACCAATACAGTGAAAAAGATATGAAAGAAATATGCACTGTCACTGTACTAATGACACCGGCAGGGAAGGGGTTAACATCAGGGGGCGATCAAAGGGTTAAATGTGCTTCTAGGGAGTGCTTACTCACTGTGGGGAGGTGCTTTAACTGTGGGAATGCAGAGATCAGTGTTCCTGCTTAGCAGAAACACACAGGAAGCTCGGGTTGCCACCTTTTCTTCAAGCCAAACTCCAACACTTTAGCCGCGCATGGCAACATTTTATCTTTAAGGGGGAACGCTGCAGACTCTGATGTAAAGGGGAACTCTAATGTAAGGGGGTTTCTGCTCACCAAACCTCCCACTTACATCAGAGTTCACAGCATTCCCCCTGTAATTAGGGTTCCGAAAGCCCCCCTTACATCAGAGTCTACATGGTACCCCTTAAATCTTACCTTAGGGTACTCAGTCACTTGGAGGCAGGAGAGAGAAGGGAGAGGGCGGAGACTTCAGTCATAGACATTGGATGGTGAGCTCACTCACCCGAGGATGGAGGCTCAGGCATCAAAGCCTTTCATCCACTGTGTATCTGCCAGTTGCTGAGCTTCAAACTTCCAACCCACACATCCCTTTCCTGAGGCACAGAACACCAGGGATTGGAGTGTGGGTGGGCAGACAGAGGGGTAGGGGTGGGAGGAAGAGGAATACATCAAGCCCTTTCTTCTCTCCTGTCTGTGTATGGATGTGGGGCCGGTGTGTACATCTATGCACTCAGTGGTTGTGGTACTTGGTTACTCCGGGAGCCACAGTCCATTCTGAATATTGTGTCTGGATTTCAGGTGGCCTGAAATCCAATCACATAACTCAAAACCTGAACTGTCCAGGTGAATCCTAGATAGGTGGCAACCCTACAGGAAGCGCCAGCAAAGTGTAGTATCATGTTTAAAGGGTTTTAATAGCAATGGATTAAAAACACTCACAAGAGGTAAAATATACAAGTGCTCAACTGGTGTCAGAGTCTGTGGATCCTCCTAGAACCATCCTGCAGGACCACTGTCATCTGTTCTGGCTGCTGGGCAGAGAGATGGCTGGCTGGGGAGCCTGGAAGAGCCCCAAGAAGCCACGCTAACCAGTGTGGAAGACACAGGGAATGTTCCGTCACCGGAAGGATAGAAGGTACCAGACGAGAAGAGAAGCAAGGCTTTTCTCTTGATCTATACAGAGCCAGTCACAAGGACAGCAGCCATATGTGGTCCTGGGCATTCCTTTTTTGTACCCCCATAACCAAAGACCAGTGACATTTTCTGCATTACCCTCTACCCTGATGATTGGTATTTTTAGATATTTATTGCTGGCTGGACTATATATAAACTCTGTGTGCCAGTATCTCCTTCCTCCATTAGCAGAAACACAGGATCTCCATCTTCCCTACTAACAGAATCTGCCTTGTTTACATCGGCAGACAACTGTTCTGCCTCTCTTGGGAATGATTGCCGGGTGGAGGTGGACATCATGTCCGCTGGACCCGCTGATTGGCTCTAGCTGTGTCCAGCGGGAGCTGAGCACCAGCAGCATGCGTTGACACCCAAGACCCAGAAATGCAGATGATGTAGAGGTAGGCGATTCTGCGCCGAATGGCCACCCTGCCGCAGTACATGTATGTGGGGTGGATCAAAAAAAGTCTCCCTGATAAAGAGAGAGGCTATGACCTGCTGGATTGCATGCGGAACTCCTGAGCCCAGCTGGGGACATTTAGGGCCTTAAGATTGAAGATGTGGTGGATGTCTCCTTTTGGTTTGGGAACTGTGGACAGAGAAGAACTCCTGGAACTCTTCTGGCCTTAGCTCAGTGAGATGGAGTTTGGAAGACTAATGTCATAGACAGGTTGCCAAAAAGTTTAGGGCTTTAGAAAGGGCCTCCAATGGCTGTCAATGTGGTGCCTTCTCCACTCTCCATCTCACTAATAAAACCCCAATGGATGACTCTCTATGAACTGATCACATTCCAATCACCGATCATCTAATCATTGGTAAAAAAGAAGACTCGGCACAGAATATTGTACGAAGAGTTTTTATTGGACAAGATCAGAATAAGCGATTACCACACAGTAATGATATGAATAAAATAAAGCTTAAATCTTTTATAATAGAATTAACAAATGTGTCAAATGTATTAATAATCATACATTGGTTGGACCAATAAAAAGCCGGCTACTTCAATAAATCTAAAGGAGCAAAAAAATTAAGCAACCAATCATCAGGTATGCATTCTTGACCGTGATGCGATTGAGGACCCTATAATCAATGCAAGGTCTCAACTCACCCCCCTTCTAAGAAGGTTCACCAGTGAAAGATAAATCCTGATTGGCTGCTGTGGGTTAATGCATGTTACAGTGATCTTTTCCCATCCAGTAGGTTAGATCTATATACATATTTATAAGTAGAACACAAAAAGAATGTATTGTCAGAATTGTTTGTCTGCTGCCCCATGTATTGTCATGAATGCCCACTTGTTGCCCCCATGTATTACCAACAGGTACGCACACCGTGGTGAAGAAGCACGATATTACGTGTGAAACGCGTCCACCTTTCTGTATCCCGTATTGACTGTCTGCAATAAATATCATCGCTATAACCTGTTGGAGTGCCACCATTTTCATTGGTTTTATGCCCCATATATTGTCAGGATTGCCCACTTATTATCCCATGTATTGTGCGGATTGCCCACCTGCTGCCCCATGTTTTATCTTAATTGCTCACTTGTTGCCCCCGTGTATTGTCATGATTTCCCGCCTGTTGCCTCATGTGGGGAGGGATTGCTAAAGGTAGACAGTTGAGTCATGATTTTACCACCCCCTTAAGCTAAAATGGCAGCCGGATGGGGCGGTACACATAGCACTGCAATTTGCGGCTGCTGCAAATCTCACACCCCCCGGTCACATTGGGCAATGCTATTCAACTGAATGGGGTTGTGCCGCAACAGCCCCGATGCATACGGTTGCGGCGTACTGGCGTGGGCTTTACAGGGTTAACATAAGGGCTCCCAGCTGCCTGCCAACCCCACAGCGGGTCAGAGGGCGATGCAGGTGTAAACCAACCCCGAGTGGACTGTGGTGGTTCCACATTTGTTCATGGACTAAACAGTTCCACCCGTTACAATCCAGCGTCCATTTCCCGTAGTACCAGCAGGGGGCGTACTCTGATGTTTCATTAGATTTCCTTTATTTTTAAACTTTTCCGCACTCTAAACATGAAATAGGACGCTCGCCCGTATGAACTTTCTGGTTTCTAAGAAATACACCTTGGTTTGGAAAACATTTCCCACACTCGAAACCATAAAAAGGGCGCTCACCTGTGTGTAAGTAGGTGTTCTTTCTTACTTAAACATTTCCCACACTCTGCACAAGATTAGAGACGCTTGCCTGTATGAACTTTCCGGTGTCTAACAAGTTAACATTTGAACACAAAACCTTTCCCGCACTCTGAACATGAATAGGGAGACTCAACTGTGTGTATTCTCTGATGGTTAAGAAGGTTTCCTTTATTATTAAAACATTTCCCACACTCTGAACATTAACAGGGAATCTCACCCCTGTGCATTTTCTGATGTCTAAGGTGGTTTCTTTTCTGATTAAAACATTTCCCGCACCTGGCACATGAATAGGGAAGCTCAACTGTGTGTATTCTTTTGATGGGTAAGAAGGCTTACTTCATGAGTAAAACATTTCCCGCACTGTGAACATGAATAGGGAAGCTGACCTGTGTGTATTCTCTGATGGGTAAGAAGGGTTCCTTTATTATTAAAACATTTCCCGCACTCTGAACATGAATAGGGAAGCTCATCTGTGTGTATTCTCTGATGGCTAAGAAGGGTTCCTTTATTATTAAAACATTTCCCGCACTCTAAACATGAATAGGGACGCTCACCTGTGTGTATTCTCTGATGCCTAAGAAGGTTTCTTTTCTCATTAAAACATTTCCCGCACTCTGAACATGAATAGGGAAGCTCACCTGTGTGTATTCTCTGATGGCTAAGAAGGGTTCCTTTATTATTAAAACATTTCCCGCACTCTGTACATGAATAGGGAAGCTCACCTGTGTGTATTCTCTGATGGCTAAGAAGGCTTCTTTTCTCAGTAAAACATTTCCCGCACTCTGAACATGAATAGGGGCGCTCACCTGTGTGTATTATCTGATGGCTGAGAAGGGATTCTTTACGATTGAAACATTTCCCGCACTCTGAACATGAATAGGGACGCTCACCTGTGTGTATTCTCTGATGGTTAAGAAGGCTTACTTTATGATTAAAACTTTTCCCGCACTCTGAACATGAATAGGGACGCTCACCTGTGTGTATTCTCTGGTGCCTAAAAAAGGTTCCTTTATGACTAAAACATTTCCCGCACTCTGAACATGAATAGGGACGCTCACCCGTGTGTATTCTCTGGTGCTGAAGAAGGTTACCTTTGTGACTAAAACATTTCCCGCACTCTGAACATGAATAGGGACGCTCCCCTGTGTGAATTATCTGGTGCCTAAGAAGGTCTCCTTTGTGACTAAAACATTTCCCGCACTCTGAACATGACAATGAATTCTCTCCTGTATGAACCCCTTTATGGTATAAAGAAGATTCCCTGTGATGAGATGGTTTCCCGCACCCGTCGGCACTGTCAGATATTAGAGGACTATGTGAAGTATCAGGAGATTCCAATGATCTCCTCCAATGGTGAGGTCTGTCATGTATATTATGAGGAACGGGATTTACTTCTGGAGAAGATGCCATGTCATTATCTTCTGTAGTCACATCTTCCTCCGATGTCCTTCTATTCCCACCACAGAGTCCGTCTGTCAGAAGACAAGAAAAATTACCAAGAGTTTTCCACACTCATATACACTGCTCAACACTTTATAATCAGAGTATAGCATCAAGTCAGGGAAACTCCTGGGATATTCATCTGGTCAGTGAAGTAGCAGAGGGGTTTGTTACCAACAGGTGCACTAGATGGGCAACAATGAGAGGACCTCCAAAACAGGAACGGTTTTACAGGTGGAGGCCACTGACATTTTTCCTACTCATCTTTTCTGAGTGTTTTTTTCTTTTCAAATCAGAAAAAGTTATATTATAAAGAAAGAAAAGTCCATTCCATTCGGTACACAATATTTCCGCTCTGTACAGTCATAGACACAGCGATCGTAACCTTCATATATAGTCACTCCTGCATGTTTCCATTCGCCACCTCCACTGACTCCACCCACTCCCCCAACATCTCACTGACCCCACCCACTCCCCCAACATCTCCTTGGTCTGCACCTTCTGCCGTCCCCTCCTGTTTATTCATTCCTAGGACTCAGCTTTTTATTTTTTTTTATTAATTTTATTGATTTTTAAACATAAAAGTAAAAATAACACAAAAAAACAGACAAGAAACAAACAAGGCAACCAAAACAACTCCCCACCCCCCAACCTCAGTGCAATGCTCATGTACTACAATACTTATAGGAAAATGCTAAAGGAGAACCTCAACGCGGCAGTGTCTCCCCCACACAGACTCTCACCCAGGTCCATACCCCAACCTCCCCCACCCTCTCACCACTGCTTGTTGTCTGCTAGGCATAGACTTCATTTGTTACCTCCCTAAGTATCAGGGGACCTCAACTCACCCCTCTAAGGTGACCGTCACCTTCACCGGTGGGAGACCACAATCACCTTCGAGAAGAGTAGATGGCCTCTCAGTCCAACCCTGCCATATAACACATCCTCTATTCAGGTATGTAGCTTTGTAAAATAGCAGCATCGTGTTCACTGGTGACTTCCAATACTCCACCGATTGTGCTTCGGTCTTCCTCCAATGCAGAAGAATAACTAAATAGAATATCTACGCCTATCCCTGGTGCAGCAAAAAACAGGGGCGTAATAAAATAAAAAGACATGTGCCACGTCCTGAATGTCAGAAATGCAAAAAAAGGGGGAGAAATAAATGGACTTTGAGGGCACCGTAATAAAAAACATAACACTTTATTTGGGATAAGTATTAAAACCACAGAAGTGTGTATCGACCGATCAACATGGACAATTTCATTGATCAGAGGATGCAAGTGATAGGTGAGTGAGGGGAACCTCACCACCTGGGACATACAGTGCAACAAACAATACAAGATTGCATTTGAATAATATACAAAAGAGAAATAGGGCGCTATACGCTGCACACAGACCGCACCACGGTGCAGGCAACGCAGAGCGTCCTGTACAATATGATGACAACTTCCAAAAGGAAATAAAACAATATATCCAATTGCTCTACATGTTTCGTCTGGTGTTCAGACTTCATCCGGAGCGGTTTGGAATATAGATTCTGTGTGGTAGGATACAATGGGATTAGTATAATAACATAACATCAGAAAAAAGGAACATTGATGTCGCAAATTGGGTATGTCCAAACAATTAACACATGTCGCCAGTTAGGACACAAGCTGGCAGATTGCTAGAGTGTTAACATCTAGAATGATACAGCTGGCACAGAGGGGGGGGGGGGGGGGGAGGAGATGGTAGGGGTCTTCTATGTAGGGAAGACTGTACGCCCACTCAGACGTCGTATTAACGACCATGTATACTGTTCTTCTAAAGGGAAGATGCTCACCCCTGTCACCAGACATTTGGACCTGCACCACAGATTTAATAACCGGTGCGCACACTTTTTTATTCTAGAGGTGATTCCCCAAGACCCCCGTGGAGGCGATTGGAACAGACGTGTCCTACAACGTGAGGCACTCTGGATCCTACGCCTCAATGCCATCTGCCGCCCGGGGTTGAATGAGGCACAGTCCTTTAAATCCTTTTTGTAATTTTACCTCCTTTTCCCTTCCTAATACCTCTCCCCCTCCTTTTTCTTCTCTGGACTATTCTTGCGATTCATACATGGTTCATTGGACCCGGTGCGCATTTCCTGCGCCCTCACTTTTTGACATTTATTTTTTCCACTTTCAAGGTTGTTCCCTCTCATTGCAGACGCCCATATGGTTGGGCTTTTGCCATGGCTGGAATCTTATATGTCTACCTCTCTATATTTAACATCACCTATTTATGTATCTGATATCCAATTTACATATTTTTGTCTTTTTTCTTTTGTTTTTTTCTATAGATGCGGCTGCCACTGGGGGATGCTGTTATGTCTTGGTTCCACTGGGTGGCGCTGTTTCATTGTCAACGGTATGCTCGAGTATATTAGGTTTCACTGTGCGGCCGGGGAGCCACATTGAAACGCTTCCTGATGGAGGCTTTTGATGTGGCATATGAGCCCATTAGACCCTCGGGTTTCTGGCGGGCTCCTCCCCCCCCCCCACGCTCTGCCAGTCCGGCGTTTTCCTACCCTCTTACGCACGGCTTCTTGGCGCATGCGTGGGCGGGACGGCCGGGGTCAGACTGACGTCACTTCCGGGTGACTCACTGACCCGGGAACAATCGAGCTATAAAGGAGGCAGATATCCAGCCTCCGTTATGGCGGTCATTCCCCATCCGGGGGTCACTGATCTGGGTTCCTGAGGAGCATTTGGAGGACGCGCTGCATGGTAATTCCTATCTCCTTACTTCGTCTCTCTGTCCATTTAGAGTTCCAGTCTAGTCCCTAATTGTCTATCTGTTGCTAGCTTTTCTCGTTCTGGAGGAACTGCCTGCTATTTTACTATATGCCTCATGTCCGGTTATGTATGGGACAGGTGAGTATACACTGGCTTTAATACCGACACTGGCCACCCTTCACGGCCTCTGTCCCTAGACATCTGACACTTCCTCCCTTTTGGCTTTACTCTTCAGGTGCTGGTGCTCCATATACCTAATCTACCTTCCTGATTAAGGCTCTCTAACCCTGTGGGTGCTGTTTCTCGTTAATGCTGCTATTTTTGCTTTCTGCATCTCTATTTTCGTGGGATATGTCCTGGCTTGGGTATATTGCTATTTGTCGCTATAATTACCCCCCGTTACATCTTTTGGACGCCATCATCCGCTACTTTAACTGGCTCTATGACATCTTACTCCCTATCACAGGCATACCCTATATTGTGACTACCTGATTACCTTTTTATCTGACCTTAAGCAGCGCGTGCTCCTCCAGCTACCTCAACAGGTCACCCCTCGTGATTACGTATTACAAGATTGGTCTATTATCTTTGGTGCCTATTGGTTGGCTCCAACAACATCTTCCTATGGGTAGGTATTGTTACCTGACTTATACGATCCTTTTTGTCCTGCTACTTTCTCCCTTGTTCCCCATAGTGATCCCTCTACTCCTGAGACCCTTGAATCGGTGATCCATAGCCCACCCAGTTTGACCTTGACTGGAGGGGAGTATACCATCTCCTCCCCCCCCCCCCCCCCCCTCTGTGCCAGCTGTATCATTCTAGATGTTAACACTCTAGCAATCTGCCAGCTTGTGTCCTAACTGGCGACATGTGTTAATTGTTTGGACATACCCAATTTGCGACATCAATGTTCCTTTTTTCTGATGTTATGTTATTATACTAATCCCATTGTATCCTACCACACAGAATCTATATTCCAAACCGCTCCGGATGAAGTCTGAACACCAGACGAAACATGTAGAGCAATTGGATATATCGTTTTATTTCCTTTTGGAAGTTGTCATCATATTGTACAGGACGCTCTGCGTTGCCTGCACCGTGGTGCGGTCTGTGTGCAGCGTATAGCGCCCTATTTCTCTTTTGTATATTATTCAAATGCAATCTTGTATTGTTTGTTGCACTGTATGTCCCAGGTGGTGAGGTTCCCCTCACTCACCTATCACTTGCATCCTCTGATCAATGAAATTGTCCATGTTGATCGGTCGATACACACTTCTGTGGTTTTAATACTTATCCCAAATAAAGTGTTATGTTTTTTATTACGGTGCCCTCAAAGTCCATTTAATGCAGAAGAATAGCCTTGCGCGCATAGAACAGAGTAACTGACAATAAAATTATTTTTGCTCCAAGAGGGGCCATCTCCTCCACCAAACCCAGAAAACACACTGTCAGCATCAAAGGTACCCTCAATGTGGTCCTAGGACTAATCTTTGAAGTGTTAAAAACCAACCACATGCCCCACAACTTTCCAAATTTACCCGGACATCCACGTCTTTTAAAGATGTAGCACCCTCCTAGTTAGGTGCTATAAAGGGAGTGTAGTTTTGCCTCTGTCTGCCTATCAGAGGAGCAGCAGGTAAATTCTATATTGCACTCTGCTTATCAGGGAGCAGGATCTGTGAGTTAGGTCTGCTCAGTGTGCCCAGTGTGTGATTCATCTGGTCTAAGGGAGTGTCCCCAGCTGATCCAATGAGGAGGCACATTGGATGCTAGAGGAAACCTGGCCAATGACACACAGGCTTTTGGTACTGCCCCAGGGGTTGGCACAGACAGTTGATTCTCGGTGCATTGTGGGGCAGGGTATAAAAAACCACGGGCACATGAGGCAGAGGTCTTTTTGCGGGAAGCAAAGTACCAGAAGGAGGGTGGCGGCTGCCTCCTCTTCTGCAGCAGTGGGTGATGGTCACAGGCAGTCGGCCTGGTGAGCCAGTGGTGTGAGGCTGAACACAGAGGTCCAGGAGAGCTGACTGGATGAGTTGGGGCACTGTGAGAATCTGGAAAAACAGTATCGTGAGTGTTATACCTGAAGAGTTTCACATGTACTGTCACTTTAAGGCTGGCTCCACCCATAAGTGATGACAAGGGTCAAGGGGCAGAGTGGCCATCTTAGAGACATGTAAGGGATGCATTGATATACCGAGCTGTCCTGTAATGCATGTTGGAGTGTACAGTGAGTCCTGAATAAACATCCGTTGTTCCAGATCAGAGTCCTGTGTCTCTCACAACACGGAGAATATAACAGTGGCGACGAGGATGGGATTTACAAGGTTACTATCCCTGTAAGAAAAGAAAAGAAGAAAAAAAAACTCTGGATTGTTACCTGGATACAAACACCCACAGAGCCCAGCAGGAAAATGTCATTGATCGGGACATTAGGTGAATTTGATGGAGAACAGACATGCTGGAGTTCCTGGATTGAGAGACTAGAACAGTATTTTTGTGCAAATGCCATCCAAGGTGACAGGCAAGTAGCAGTATTTCTGACACTGGTTGGTGCTAGGACATATGACACTCTTAGGGATCTCCTTTTCCCTAAAAAACCAGCAAACTAAGACTTTGGCAGAGCTCCTGACACTGTTAGGAAATCACTTCCAGCCTAAACCACTAGAGATTGCAGAGAGATTCCAGTTCTATCAGCGACAGCAACAGCAACAGCCGGGTGAAGATATTAAAGAGGTTGTACACTCGTTTTAATTTTTTTTTTTTTTTTACAACCTGCAAGAGAAACGCATAATGAGCTAGTATGCATCGCATACTAGCTCATTATGAAATACTTACCATAGAACGAGCCCCCGCCGTGCCGCTCACTCACCTGTATGATGAGCGACATGTTCAGTCGCCCGTTTTCCGGGATCGCGGCATCCGGCCATCTGATTGGCCGAAGCCGCGGTGACGTCACTCCCGCGCACGCGCGTGGGAGCCGACGGTCACGGGCACGGGGCTCTGAAGGAACGGCACAATCAGCCGTTCCTTCATAGCGCATGCGCCAGTGATGTCACTGGCTGCATTAAAGGTAAATATCTCCTAAACGGTACATGTTTAGGAGATATTTACAGTACCTATAGGTAAGCCTTATCATAGGCTTACCTATAGGTACAACTTCCCGAGGAGGGTTTACTTCCTCTTTAAGGCTTATGTGCTCGCCCTTCGCAGACTAGCCTCAACCTGTTCTTTTGGGGAGTATTTACCGACTGCACTGAGGGATAAGTTTGTCATGGGACTAAATAGTGAGTCTAGCCAAAAGAGACTGTTAACAGAGAAAGACCTTACCCTTACAAAGGCAATTGAGATAGCTTCAGTGATGGAAATGACTGTGAAAGATACAGAGGCATTGAACTCCCAGAGCAGAAGGGAACAGGTTAAAGAGGAAGTTTTCAGAACAGCAGTCAAGCCAACAGCAGCAAACTGGAAATATAGACCCTCACCAAGCCGGGAGTCAGCTTGCTACCGTTGTGGGAATACAGACCATGATCACAAAGTCTGCCGGTTTAAGGATCAGTTCTGTCATAATTGTGGTAAGGCAGGCCATCTGAAACGAGTCTGCCGTAGTAAGCAGGTGCGAAATAAACAACCTCTGAACACCAGGACAAAGGCATATTTGGTGGGAAGATATACATCGTCATCTGAATCAGAGGATGAGGAAGTGCTCCACAGATTGGACATACATCATATGCATTCAGCACCCTCAGCAATGACTGTAGAGGTAACCGTGGAAGGAAAGAAACTCAACATGGATGTAGACACCGGAGCAGCAGTTTCAGTTATCACCCAGAAACAATGGAGAAAATTTCTGATCCGAACAACTGTCCGTCCAACACCAATCAAACTGCAGACATACTGAAAGCAGATACTCCACCCACTGGGGTACGTGAAAGTACAGGTATCCTACAAGGGTCAGACGAAGAGAATGCCATTATATATCCTAGAACATGGGGGATCCCCTCTCTTTGGGAGAGACTGGATTGCTCACTTTGGCATGCCAGACATCGCCATTAACCCCTGCAACACCGTGACCATCCCATCAGGAGATAAAGAGGGATGGGTGGAATCCCTGAAACAGTGATTCCCACAAGTCTTTGATAACCATTTGGGGAAAATAAAGCATGACTGTGGGAGACTCAGGCTAAAACCCAATGCCCAGATGGTGTTTGGTGTAGCCTCCGCCCACGCCATTTGGCAACGCAAAATGGATGAGATTTTGGCGGACATTCCTTTCACACAGTGCCTGTTAGATGACATGCTCATCACGGGCCTGACGGACCAGGAACAAGTGTAACGTGGAGCTTGTGTTGGCGAGACTCCAAGAGCAGGGTCTAAAAGTGAACTTGGCGAAATGCCAATTCATGGTACCTAAATTGGAGTTTTGTGGCCACCTTGTGGATGCAGAGGGTATACAAGCTGCAGCCCCAACCAACGTCCAACAGCTGCGATCATACCTGGACTTGCTGAACTATTACCACAAATTCCTGCCAGATCTAGCACACACTTTGTTCCTGTTGAACAAGCTTTTGGAGAAACACTCCAGATGGAACTGGTCGGCTGCATGCCAACGTGCTTTTGAAATTTCTAAGCGAAAGCTGTTGGCGTCACGCATGCTCGTGCACTATGACCTCCAAAGGCCTCTCA
The DNA here is from genome assembly GCF_965119305.1 of Pelophylax lessonae. Classification (NCBI taxonomy): domain Eukaryota; kingdom Metazoa; phylum Chordata; class Amphibia; order Anura; family Ranidae; genus Pelophylax; species Pelophylax lessonae. Next base: position 16,607 of record NW_028119775.1, read on the forward strand.
CCTTGGCTTGTGATGCCTCACCCTATGGTCTAGGGACTGTGCTATCTCACTTTTTACCAGATGGGTCGGAGAAACCAGTGGCATTCGCCTCCAGGTCCTTGACAAAAGCAGAAAGCAACTACTCTCACATTGACAAAGAGGCTCTAGCGCTCATATGGGCAATTAAGAAGTTTAATCTTTACCTGTATGGTAGGGAATTCACCATACTGACTGATCATAAACCACTCCTTCAGATCTTTAGCCCTGACAAAGGCATCTCCCAGACGACTGCGGCCTGTCTTCAACGCTATGCCCTATTCTTGGGAGCATATAGCTACAAAATCCAGTATCGCAGCCATGATGCCAAAGCTAATGTGGACGCCATGTCCCGTCTGACAAGGACATTTTCTCCACCAGTCAAGAGTTGTCGTTACACCAGCCTGTCCTTTCTGTCTTCTGGGGAAGTAGCAGCCCATACAGCCAAGGATAATTTCCTTAAGACAATACTCTCCTGGGTACGGTACGGTTGGCCTGCAACTGTCACATAGGATCATGATAGAGATATATACTCCAATAGGTGTATATCCCTCGCGCCTATGGAGGTCCTAACTGGGGATGAGTGGGTTAAATAAATAAAAGTGGGTGAAGGGTGATGGTAGCAGCTGCTATATGATAAATAGTGAGTAAAAAATTGAAAACCCCAGAATAGTGAGATTAATATAGCGCTTGCTAGTATTATTCAGGGGTGAACAATTACTTGTTCATACCCTGGATAGTAAAATTGGCAATCAAGTGGTAAAAATTATTAAATATAAATAAATAAATTTTTGTGTCGATCACACAGCTATGTGGTAGTAGGCCAGTGATATTCACAATTGATATGCATAAATAAATCACAATAAACATCAACCTTAAATAAATAAATATGGAGCTCCATATTTGCCCCTAGATACACAAATGCCTTTTACAGAACCATTGATAGAAATTGTATCGTGACGACGGTAACCCACATCCAGGATTTCGATCAGTTGGGTACTATCTATAATCCCACAAGGACCTGGAGGATCGGTTTTATCCAAGGGAGCGATCCTGGACCACAGGGAACTATAAGGCCCAGCAGTTACCTCCCAGGCTCAGGAAGCCACAAGCTTTGAAGTCTTTTTATCGTAAGGTATTTAAGACCCACTACCTCTGGTGAGTGCATACCCCCACTATTCCAAGTCACGCCCAATTACCAGCAGTTGGACTACTGGAGGACCCAGCACTAAGCACTTGCACTTTCCCTTACCTGGCACTGAAAATTTTATCCATGCACTAAGTCACCTATGAACTGTTTATTTGGACATTTTTTGGCACCAATCTTGGCACTAATCCTGCACTTTATGTTAACCAAATTATTTATTTAAGGTTGATGTTTATTGTGATTTATTTATGCATATCAATTGTGAATATCACTGGCCTACTACCACATAGCTGTGTGATCGACACAAAAAACTATTTATTTATATTTAATAATTTTTACCACTTGATTGCCAATTTTACTATCCAAGGTATGAACAAGTAATTGTTCACCCCGGAATAATACTAGCAAGCGCTATATTAATCCCACTATTCTGGGGTTTTCAATTTTTTACACAGGATTATGAACCTTACTTCCGTAGGCGTCTGGAATTAACTACGGCTGGCAACTGTGTTTTATGGGGAGACCGAGTGATCGTTCCACAGACCCTCCGGAGACACATTCTGGACTTGCTACATACTGGTCATCCCGGGGGCACACGTATGAAATAAAAGGCCCGAGGCTATGTGTGGTGGCCGAACCTAGACTCAGATATCACGACATATGTGAATGCGTGTGCTGGATGTGCACAAACTGCAAGAGACCCTCCTCGAGGGTGTGTCCAGCCCTGGACTTGGCCCACGGTTCCCTGGTTTCGCCTACACTTGGACTTTGCAGGCCCGATCAGAGGACACACCTTTTTGATCATTCAAAGTGGCCTGAGGTCATTCCTGTTACCCAGCTGACGACTAAGGCGACAATTTCCATACTGTTACATTTCGCTGCTACGTTTGGATACCCCAGAGAAGTTGTCACAGACAACGGTGCACAATTCACAAGCCAGGAGTTTCAGAGTTTCCTGACTGCCCACAACATCAAACACAAGTTGACCGCACCTTACCACCCGGCTACAAATGGTCAAGCAGAAAGGTTTGTACAGACCTTCAAACGCTATTTCAAAGCTACTGTGGCTACAAGTAAACAACAGTCCCTGTCACCCCAGCAGCTGGACTCCTTCCTTTCTGCTTACAGAAAACACACCACATGTAACCACTGGGAAAACTCCAGCTGAACTTCTTTTGGGTCGGCAGCCATGGACTGTTTTGGACATGCTCTGCCCTCAAACGGTCCAGGAAGTTGTATGGCAGTCCCAAGACAAGAGGGTCGAACACAACGAGATTCCCCGGTTTACAGCCCAGCAAAAGGTATGGGCTCGATACTATGGCGCTTCCAACACTCGTTGGCTTCCTGCTATCGTCGCAGAGATTTTGGGTTCCAAAATGTATAGGGTCTGCCTTGAAGATGGTTCCATTTGCAGACGGCATGTGGACCAATTGCGTCCTCGTTCTCAGCTGCCCGAATCCCTGACATCGGCTGCACCTCCAGTGTCTCAAGGATCTGCTCCTACCGGATCAGGATGCATTGAGACTGATGCTTGGGGGGACTCTGAACTTTTGAACTCAGCTCCAACAGAGCCCTCCAGCCCTGGTCCAGAGGTCTGTTCACCCTCTGAGCTAGGGGATCCCCTCTTGGCCCCACCGGTGTCCATTCCGGCCAGCCCTGCTTCCTCCGGCCCGAGTCGCTGGGTGCCCGTCCTCAACGACACTGTCGCCCTCCTGACCGGTTTCAGCTGCAAGACCGGTTACGAGACTTTCGACCGGCCCGCCGAAAGTGATCCGCTGCCAAGTTCTCCCCGTAGCATCCCTGGAAGTTGTTCTCACATCTGGACGCGGAAGAAGCCATGTAAATCTCCTGAGTTGGAGGACTGTATGGGACAATTATTAGTTACTGTTTTATGCCTGTTCTCGTTTTGTTGCGTTTTTTTTTGTTGTTGTTTTTTTTTTTAGGGATGGATGGAAGGTGTTATACCTGAAGGGTTTCACATGTACTGTCACTTTAAGGCTGGCTCCACCCAGGAGTGATGACAAGGGTCAAGGGGCAGAGTGGCCATCTTAGAGACATGTAAGGGATGCATTGATATACCGAGCTGTCCTGTAATGCATGTTGGAGTGTACAGTGAGTCCTGAATAAACATCCGTTGTTCCAGATCAGAGTCCTGTGTCTCTCACAACACGGATAACATAACAGTGAGTACAAAGGATCTTTCCCAGGGGTCTGCCCAGGAAGGGGACCACTTCAGGAGTATAGTCAGTGGACGGGTGTCAGCAAGTGCATAGAAAGGGGGTACTGGGGGGAGTACCCTGAAGAGAAACACAAATAGGAACACCTACCTCAGCTTCAGTCAAGTGGCAGGATGAAGTAGCGGCCTTGCCGCATTCTCAAGCTAGAAGTCCTCTGAATTGTGAATAGTTCAACAGTTGGAGTATCCCACTCATCCCTTCTCCTATCCCAATATGAAATAAAACCACAAAAACAACTACCCCTAGACTGATCATTGACTAAACCAAGAACAAAGTGTTAAGATTTCTGCAAGCAGTTGCTACGGGTAAACCAGGGGAATCCTTAAAGTGTAAAAATCCAGCAGTCCTCTAGGGGGCAGTGCTACATTTGGGGGCTCGTCCGGGATATCGTCCTGAGTTATCGGAATGGTTGCTAATGGCAACAGCTGAAAATTTTTGCCTAAGAGCGTTATCCTTCCTCAAGAAATGTGCTGGAGTGCCAGAGAGGAGAGTGAGGCCTGCTCTACAGGAGTAAGGGAGAGTGGGATGAAGAGTCAAGTTCAAGGTGGTGGTTGCCAGCGGCAACGGATGGACTTTTGTTGGGACTGTAGTCTGTTCTCTCAAGAAATGTGCAGGAGAGTTAGAGAAGGAGAGTTGCATCACGCTGTACAAAAGGACTGTGTCTGCTTAACAGTGAATGGTGCAAGTGTAGTGTGGACGGAGAAAATGACGGCCCAGGGCACGTGGATCGGTGTGACGGGGGCCATGTTTGTGCCATTGCTATACAGAAAAATGTTGACCATGCAACTAATGACAGCGGGACACTTTTCCAAGATAGTGGCCAGGAGGATGCTGTAGAGAATTGTTGACTGTGCAGCTAAAGACAGCAGGACACTTTTCCAAGACAGTATGGCGAGAGTTGTCTGTACAAATGCTATGAAGAAGAATGTCGGCCATGCAATGTCTGACAGCGGGACAATTTTTCTAAATAGCAAAGGGGGTTAGTTGGCCTGGAGAGATGGAGGTGCAACTGAGGCCCAGGTACAGACAAGGTTGGCGGATGCATGCGGATTGAAGACCACGATCTGCTTCACAAAGACTTTCATCCTGGCTGAGCTGAGTTGGAGCGGCAATGAAAAGGTTACTGTACCACGCTGGAAAGCGTGCGCTGGAGAGATCTGCCTATCAGGAGGAGCCACCACCAAAGAATCAGCTAATTTGGAGTTGTAGACGGAGACACCGCCCACACGCAGCCAATCCGGAAAGAGGAAGGGAGCCTATAAATTACATCCGCTTTTGGGTGGGGCTGAGAGGGAGACACGTGTGTGGAGAAGCAAGATGGCGAGTGAGCTGGAGCGCGGAGGCTATCCCACGTGTTGGCGGAGATCCTGCGGAGCAGACCGGAATGCTGACATCGACCCTGTGGGACACTGGGGTGCGATTAGTGCCTGATGGAAGACTGGCGTTGTGTACCGGAGCAGGCGTGGAGCATTTGGACCTGGCATGTAGTCAATGCCTGAATGTTACCATGCGGATGCAAGTGTGGGGCCAGTGCAGGCACTGTGGCAATCTGCTGCAGCGGGCGGAGAAGAGTGAAGGTCAGCCCAGGAGACTGAATGTGACATGGGAGACCGGGGTCACTCGTGCTCTGTTGGCCTCTGAATCGGGACTCTTTGTGGGCAGAGGAAGAGGAGTGTTCAGGGTGCTGATGGAACTGGGCTCAGTAACATCTGCCATCGCTACAGAGTGCCACATGAGAGAAACCTGTACTTCCGAGGCTGTGTGCATGCAGGTAGTGAGGGCCGGGGAGGGGCCACCTGATGTACAGAAGACTGCAGTGGCAGACACCAGGTCAGCTCCAACAAAGGCAAAGGGGAGTAGTTGGCCTGCGGTGACCAGGGCTGTGAGTCTGAGCAGCGAGGAAGAGGCCGGGGTCATTTATGTGGGGTCTCCTAGTTTCCAGCATCACTATGGATCCTCGGAGGAGGGGGATCGATGTCTGGAAATCAGAGGAAGAAACCGAGTGGGACTGGGGGTTGAATGAACGGAGCAGTTCGGCCAATCCAAGTGTTCCCGATGAGGAGACTAGAAATTCTGTGATACGTGGACAGTGTGCTAAGAATCTGGGGTTCTGTGAGGCCTACTCTAACCGGGTCCCAGATCTATCCCTCCTCGGACCTATGCCCGGGCTTGGGAACAAAATGAGGCCTATGCGTCTCTCATCATTAAGGAGAAGACCCTGTATTCCCCACCTGGGAGAGGCAACAGACAAACCCTCCCCAGGTTCTCCAGACTACAACGGCTGATACAGAGGAAGGTGGCCTTAGAATATGGATATGATTATCCTTATGCTCCAAGGGAGATTGAGGCCAGGAGAGAGTCTTGGTGTGACGAGGCTGTGTGGGACTTCCTTTATATCCCAAAACCCTACCGCAACCAGTCAAAGCCGGAGTTATGGAAAACCTTCCAATCTGTAAAGGCTAATTGGAACTTCGGGCGGGCCATCAATATATACGGAGTGGAGGTCCACTGCCCAGATGGATCTGGCCAGGCATGGTCCATCTGTGTAAAAGACTCAGAGGGGAAAGTTGTGCGAATCCCACATCCTGAATACTATTGCTAAGGACACAGGATGCTGAGTTTAGTGAGGCTGGCTAGCCTGAGTTTGCTTACTTGCTTACAGAAGAAGAGGGACCTGAGAGCCCGAATGTAAAGTGTACAGTGATGTTTCAAGTTTCACCTTTGTTGCTAGGGCCCAAGCCCTATTTCCAATACCCCTTTCCCTTCTATCCTTGCAAAAGGGATTGGGAAATCTACAATTACCACTGCTGAGTGATTCCACCAAAGAGGGCCAACCCTCCAACTTTAAAGAAGAAAAGACCCTTACTAAAGGAGGACTCTAATTAAACTATAAATGTGCTAAAAAGGAGATCCTTTGGGCCATCGGGCCAGGATCATGTAACACCTCAAGATAAAAGGAGTAGTTAGGTCATCGGGCTGAAGAGGAGAATTCTTTGCAAAGAGACTCTTTTTACAAAGATGCCTTGTGAAGATTCTATTGGGCCAACGGGCCAGTAATGGAACTTTGTTGGGTTTCTACCTAGGGAGAATGGGTAGTGGCATGAGGTCTCTTCGGTGGGGGGTGCCCTAGTGCCAGGGGCCCCTGAAGAGACTGTTTACACCCACAAGTCGGACAGGTTGCTCAGGCTCCAGCAAATACCTTATCCTTAAGAAGACATGTAGCCTCGGTGCTACAGGTGTGAGGGACACTGTGACCATCAGTCGGATGGACTCCACATGTCTTGGAGAACTTGTGGGCGTGGCTGAAATGGAAGAAGAGTCAGTGCCCGGGTGCTAAAGGGACTGTGTCTGTTTCAGTCACTCATTGTGGCTAGAAGGTAGATAGTTAGCTTGACAGGGTTTGGTTGTCACCTGTACAGGAGTGGTGCTGAACGCCTAGTCAAGCCTACCGGAAGTGATATCTGCCAGGATGTGTAGCTAGGGATCTTGGGTGAGAAGGTCGCCTCTGAGGAGAGGGCATTCTCACTACATTAGGTAGAATGTTATTAATATGCAAATGTTGGAAGTGCTAACCTTTAATTCTTCCTTTGCAGGCTTGCACGGAATGTCCGGGTCTGGGAAGGCCCTCCATTTGTGAAAAGTGAATATTATAGTTAGCTAGTTAGTCAGGTTGACGTGTTACTCACTCAAGCAGAGTTTTGTTCGATGGGGGGTGCATTACGTTGTTTTGTGAATATTTGTACAGCATATCTATATTTTTCTACATAATCAATTATATGTACATTTGTTATTTCCCTTTTCCAGGTTTGTGGGATACTCCGTTTATTGTTGAAGGAAATTTTTGTAGGGGGCGGCTACCCCAGAGCCAGTGAGGACATGGCTCGTTTGGTGGGGGGTGGATTTAGCACCCTCCTAGTCAGGTGCTAGAGAGTGAGTATAGTTTTGGTTCTGTCTGCCTATCAGAGGAGCAGCAGGTAAATTCTATATTGCACTCTGCTTATCAGGGAGCAGGATCTGTGAGTTAGGTCTGCTCAGTGTGCCCAGTGTGTGATTCATCTGGTCTAAGGGAGTGTCCCCAGCTGATCCAATAGGGAGGCACATTGGATGCTGGAGGAAACCTGGCCAATAACACACAGGCTTTTGATACAGCCCCAAGGATTGGCACAGATAGGTTGTCTCTGTGAATTGTGCGGCAGGGTACAAAAAGCCAACGGCACATGAGGTAGAGGTCTTTTGGTGGGAAGCAAAGTCCCAGAAGGAGGGTGGTGGCTGCCTCCTCTTCTGCAGCAGTTGGTGATGGTCACAGACAGTTGGCCTGATGAACCAGTGGAGAGGAGCTGAACCCAGAGGTCCAGGAGAGCTGACTGGAGGAGTTGGGGCACTGCGAGAATCTGGAAAAACTGTATTGTGAGTACAGAGGATCTTGCCCAGGGGTCTGCCCAGGAAGGGGACCTCTCCAGAGTTTATAGTCAGTGGATGGGTGTCAGCTAGTACAGAGAAAGGGGGTACTGGGGGAGTACCCTGAAGAGAAACACAAATAGGAACACTTACCTCAGCTTCATTCAAGTGGCAGGATGAAGTAGTGGCCTTGCCGCATTCTCAAGCTAGAAGTCCACTGAATTGTGAATAGTTCAACAGTTGGGAGTATCCCACTCATTCCTTCTCCCATCCCAATATAAGATAAAACCACAAAAACAACTACCCCTAGACTGATCATTGACTGAGCCAAGAACATAAAGTGTTAAGATTTCTGCAAGTTCTGCAAGCAGTTGCTACGGGTAACCCAAGGGAATCCTTACAGTGTGAAAATTCAGCAGCCCTCTATGGAGCAGTGCTACACCTTATATACCTTTCATTTATTAAAGAAGGCTGCCAGGCCGGGGGGGGGGGGGGGGAAATCGGGGGCCCGTCCCTTGGCTCTTTCCAACCACAACCCCACATAGGCACACGCTCATTCATCCGGCTCCTTGCTGGTGAGTGTCTTAGCATTTTTTTGCTATCTCTTAGTAAATTGAGGCCTCTCTCTGTGGGATTTCCCCCTTCTCTTTCACTCTCTCATATTCTTTGCTTGCCTAACTTTCCTTTCTTCCTCTCTCATACCATCTTTGCCTCCCCTCCTTATCTCCATTCTATTCATACCCCCCCCCGCCCCCTACTACTTAGGGCAACACCATGCTAAATTGGATCTCTATTCTGCTATTCTGGATCTCTATTCTATCTATTCTGCCCCTGTCGCCCAGGTTAAGGTGACCGGTATCTTATCGGACTACTTCACAATTACGAGTGGGACAAGATAGGGGTGTCCCCTGTCACCCTTACTCTTCGTATTATCACTAGAAACCTTTTTATGTAGAATACGCCTTCACCTGGATATCTCAGGCATGACTGTTGGGGTGACCCTGCAGAAAATATCAGCGTATCCAGACGACATGTTATTTTCCCTCATAAATCCCATAATTTCTCTACCGAATCTTCTTCACGAGTTTGAGGCATGTGGCACTCTGTCCAATCTAAAAATCAACTTTACTAAATCTGAAGCTATGGGAGTAGGCTTATCAAACCCCCTCCTCCACCAACTGGGATTTAATTTTAGCCTAAAATGGACGAACTCAGCGCTGAAATACCTGGGCACTCTCATACCACCCAAATTTTCACCCATCTTCACGCTCAACTTTCTCCCCTCCTAAACAAAGTCCACATTCTATAAGATAAATTGAATTCTGGCCTCCATTCATGGTTTGGAAGATGAAACGTTATTAAAATGTGCATACTCCCTAAGTTCCTATACCTCTTTCAAGCACTTCCGATATTCATCCCTTCACAATACTTTAAACAAGATGACACTCTACTAGAGATGTCCCGAACTATTCGCCGGCGAACATCGCTTGTTCGCGTCCGCCGCTGCGGGCGAACATATGCGATGTTCGGTCCGCCCCCTATACTTCATCATTGAGGCAAACTTTGACCCTGAACATCACAGTCAGCAGACACATTCCAGCCAATCAGCATACCCTCCCTCCCACCTCCTATAAAAAAGAAAGGGCAGCATCCATCTTAGATCATTCTGAAGCAGTGTGTTAGTGAGAGCAGGGAGAGCTGCTGCTGTTAATAGGGACAGTTGTTAGATAGTGTTCTCGGTCCACTCCTGCTGTAAGGACAGCATCCTGACAGCACCCCAAAAAGCCCTTTTAAGGGCTGGTATTTCAGTCAATTTTTTTTTGAGATATATATAGATATAGATATCTATATATATCTATTGTGCAGTTGCCTGCCCGCCTTGTGTGAGAGGCCACAGACCCACCACAGACTGTACTGAGTGCACACCACACTCATATCGGGTGGCACAGTACCTTGCAGTTTAAAAAAAAATTTTTTTTTCCTCTGTCATAATTGCAGTTGCCTGCCGGGTGCCAGTGAGTGTCAGGTCCACAGAGTGTACTGTGCCCACTGCAGTGCCCACCACTCATATATATGGTGGCACAGCACCTTGCAAATTAAAAAAATATATATTTTTTATAGTTGCCTGCCAGTGAGTGTCAGGTCCACAGACTGTACTGTACCCACTGCAAATGGACTGTTTGCGGTTGTTTGCGGTGTGTTAAACGGGGAGTTTGGTCTGTCAGTGTTTGGTCTGTCACTGTGAAGCGGGCGTAACCCTTACACTACCTGATTGATACAGCATCATACCTGATCGTATACACACACACTGGATGTTTTAAAGCACGTTATTCCAAACAATTTAGGAATGTTAGGTGATTTATGCCCTTTATGGATTAAAACCCGACTCTGCGTCAACTACGTAATTTTCCATGGCAGTTTTGCCATGGATCCCCCTCCGGCATGCCACAGTCCAGGTGTTAGTCCCCTTGAAACAACTTTTCCATCACTATTGTGGCCAGAAAGAGTCCCTGTGGGTTTTAAAATTTGCCTGCCTATTGAAGTCTATGGCGGTTCGCCCGTTCGCAAACATTTCCGGAGGTTCGCGTTCGCCGTTCGCGAACGGCAAATTTTAGGTTTGTGACATCTCTACACCCTACTAGTGGATTTTATCTGGGCACATAAGCGACCTAGGCTATATAGGAGACTACTCCTTCCTAAACGACTAGGTGGACTGGCAGTGCCGGACTTATGCAAGTACTATCAGGCTACACAATTGGGGAGACTCAGACTGGTGTCATCATGGTGAAGCGAAGCTTTGGCCCAGACTAGAACAGGCCCAATGCGACATACCCCTCCATAGAGCTCCACCTTGCCACCATTCACTACCAGACTCCATAAGACGCCATCCCCTCATAGGTCACATGATAAGAACCTGCTCTAAATTATTCACACAACTTCCACTTTCACCAACGCACTCACCACTGACACCCATACTGGGGAATCCCCAGTTTACCCCGGGCTACCAAGATAAAACATTCAGGACCTCAATGGAGTCAGGCTATTTCCAAGCCTCCCATTTTTCAACATCATCTAGTTGGCCTGCACTCAAAGACCTCATGGACTCCTCGGGACCCTACTGTCTAGATTTCTGGAGGGCATCGCAACTCCATAATTTCTTAAACTCATTGCCACCTCCCAGTGAACGCAACACACAACTTACACCCTTCGAAGAACATTGCTCTCAAGACAGAATACTGACACAGGTATTATCCATGACCTATGCATTACTGATCACACCCCAGGGGACTTACCAACCCCCATTCTTAGCTAAGAGGCATAGGATTTAGACTGTAACTTTAATCCAGACCAACAAAAATCACATCATTCCATTTACATTTACATCATCCATCTGCATGTAAATACAACAAACCAACTTCAAACTCCATACAAGGTGGTACCGCACGCCGTCAAGGTTGAGCAGATTCTTCCCCACACTCACTGATCAGTGCTGGAGATGCCAGGAAGGGCCGGGGGACACTCCTACATGATTTTTGGTTGTGTCCTAAACTAGCGGAGTTCTGGAAGACAGTACATGAAATGTCTCAGAGGTTTATAAACCGACCGCTCCCCAATGACCCTGCTCTCTTCCTTCTCCATGCTTCTAACATCCCGGCCCAGACCTATAAAAATTCTGTAATTTGTCACCTTCTAAATGCTTCTAAAATGTGCATCCTTCTTAAATGGAAAAACACACAGGCCCTGACTGTTGGCATGTGGCTCAAATAAATAAATAGAATGGAAAACCTTGTTCTCTCGACACGTCCCCAACACGAACGATATACCAAAACCTGGGGTCAATGGAATATATTTGTCCTCTCTGATGAAGGCTGCTCTTTAATTAAGGGTGGCAATACTAAAGAGACCTCATGTTGAGTTTGGGGGAGCTCTAAAATATTGGTGGAAAGTATTGCTGATGTAGGGCCAGAGCTTTACCAATGCTAACCCTCCTACACCCCCCCCCCCTTCCACACCTCCTTACCCCTTCCCCCCTCATCCCACCTACTTATCCTCTTCTGCCTCTCTCTAGGTTTCTTTTACTTCCCTCTCTCTTTCCACTACTTATTCGCTTTACTTCTTCCTTCTTCTTCTATACGTTATGCGAAACTGGAACAAACAACTCCGGGTACTTTCTAGTCCTGCATAACTCCTCCCATTAGAGGAATTGTAGAACACCTCTTATTCTACGACCGATGTAGATCTCAACCTTATGACTGAATTGTCTTCAGTGTTGTAATACACTGTCTCAGCATATGTTCTATAAGGAATATTACTGTTTATTATGCCTGGAAGTTGTCTTTTATATAAATAAAAGAATTGAAAAAACAAAAGATCTGACATGGATCAATGATACAACCTTACCGAACCAAACATCACTAAGTAATAATGCTATTGAAATGATAACAATTTTATTGTTGGGAAAATGACGTTATATTGAGGATTGGAGATGGACCTTTCATATGGTGTACAGCATCTCCTCCTCATTTGTTTGGAACAAGACATTAGACTCAGGCATGGGGCAGAAGACCCAAAACTCATAACCTAGGTGCCTATATCATGCACATTTTTTTTACCAGCCGAATCCCACAATCTCCATAAATCCAGTCTAGAGACATAAATTGTGTCTACAGCACAGAGAAGGAAGATTATCTGAGAGAAATACAGGAATACAGGACGGGAAACACAGCTCAGGAAAGTGACCAGGGTATTACAGGCTGATATCACCCAGTCCCCGCCCTACTCTGGACCAATCAGTGAGCAGTATGGGTGGAGGAATGTATTTAGTGTTAATGACCCACCTGTGCTGATCTCTGTAGGAGTGTCCTCCTCTATAAATGTCCCCGTTATTCCATCCTCCTCCATAGACTGCTGATCATCCCTCACATACCTCTCTTCTTCTTCCGCTTTAACCTCAAATTCTATATCGATTGGATCTCCACTCTAAATCAAGAAAATGAAAGAATATCATCTGTAAAATATAAGCTTTATTATTGTGACATCACATAAAAATACACACATTGTCTCCATGAGTCGGTGTTTTATAATCTCTGTCTCACCAACCTTATAACAGTGAGGGACGGTGTGACCTTCCTGTGTGGAATCCTGGGAATACAGAGGACGGGGACATCTCTCTGGTGGGTTCCTGGTATTAGGTGGCTCCATCATATCCTTGTGTCCTTCTGAAAACTCCTCCATCACTCCATACTCCTCATCCTCCTCTTTATACTCTTCTTTAACATCAATATTATCATCCCCGAGGTTTCCACTCTGAATAAATAATAAAACATTTCTTGTAACAAATATACTGTATATAAATCAGAACTACCAATCATTGACAATCATCTACCTGATGATGGTGGGGGATGGTGTGACCTTCCTGTGTGGAATCCCGGGAATACAGAGGACGGGGACATCTCTCTGGTGGGTTTCTGTAGCTGGATGACTCCACCATGGTGTCCTGGTACAGATCTTTGTCTTCCTTTAGAAACTCTGACTCCTCCATCACCCCCTCCTCATCATCCTCCTCTTTTATCTCTTCTTTAACCTCAACTTTAGAATCTCTCAGGTTTCCACTCTGAATATATAATAAAAATGACATCAATGGTAACAATGCAGATAATGTACAGATCCTAATGATACTATCAGTGATTGTTCCTCATCTACCTGATGATGGTGAGGGATGGTGTGACCTTCCTGTGTGGAATCCCGGGAATACAGAGGACGGGGACATCTCTCTGGTGGGTTCCCATTACTGGATCCATCTGTAGGAAACACACACACTGACTGAATACATTGTTTCTATGTGTTTATCAGATGATGGGGGATCTAGGTGGAGCCTCCGTACTGCTCTCTCCTTTACAATAAAGTCTCCTCTTACCCGGTGATGTGAGGGGCGGCTGATTCTCCATCATGACGTCCTTGTAGAGATCCTTGTGTCCTTCTAAATACTCCCACTCCTCCATGGAGAAATAGACAGTGACATCCTGACACCTTATAGGAACCTGACACACACAATGATACAGTCACCATCCAGACACATCCCTTGTCTGTTACTGGATAATGTCCCAGAATTCCCAGCACCGCTCACCTCTCCTCAATGATCTCTCTGGTGACTTCTAGAATCTTCTTTGTATTTCTCTATTCTATCAGGGAGGGAGGTGGAGGCAATGTGATGGTCATATGATCTCCAGACTTCACAGGAGGAAAACTCTAGATCTGAACACAAATAGTAAAATCAGATTAAATTCCCAGAATCCTCCTCACCTCACCATTCAGGTTTCCATTTGATTAAAGCCCCACCTCAGACTGAGGTATAATTTACCCACACAGGACCCCCACACTGTGCAGGGTAAAAGCTTGTTGCAGGCATTCTGACATCATTACATACAACACAGGACCAATAGACCCACTTTGCTTGTGAGGATGGAAAGGGTCCGCCCACATCCTAAGAGCATGAGAAAAAAAAAAGCCACATGGAGGGAAATTGAACAGGGGGGGGGGGGATGTGACATCAGAGTAATATCATCGGACATATATACTCTAGATGGATGGACATTTGGATGGGAATATTTGAGGGGCCCTCTATACGAGGATCCTGTACAAACCAAATCATTGTACCTGGGTGCCTCCCACTTCTCCTAAACTGAAGAGTGAACTTTGACCTTTACCATACAGAAATCTGTCAGGAATGTGTGAAAGTAATCTCTCATGTGATCAGGTGACGTGCGGAGGAACGGAGTGTAAATAGCAGACAATTTTCTCCGGAGCTCCTAATGGTGGGGATGGATTTTGCTGCATGCTATTCACCCCCCAGTGTGGAGAAAAGCTGTGTAAGAGGATATGGAGGAGAGATGAGGAGGAGATCCAGGAATCAGGATAAAGTTTAGGGAAAGCAACAGACGAGCGCATCCAAGAGATGAGGCCGGGGTCACTACACAGAAAATCAATCCAAGGAAACAACAGGCAGGACGAGGAATAGCAAGAAGGAGCTCAGAGACAAATGAGAATATTGCTCAGCCAATGGGAGATTATCTCAGCATGACTTACATAATGAAGGAGATGAGGGGGAGGGGAGGTGACCATAGATACATGGAAATTCAGCTGGTTCAGCAGGGATCGGTCACATTTCCATCCATGTATGGTCACTGCCAGATAAAAGTCACTCCATCAGCGACTGCAGCCAATAGCTTCATCACTGATCTGTGTATTCTGAGAGCGGAGGAGCGCCCCCCATTGTCAGAATACAATAGTGCAGTGGGGAGGATTCCCCCATCCCCCTCCAATGTGTGGATTGGGGAATTGCCTGTTTTTTTCCTCTTAGTCCGTTGGCTGAACGATAAACTGAACCATGTATGGTCAGCTTTATGTAGCAAGATATAGGAATCATTAACTGATCCCCCTAAAGGGGTTAATCTACGTACCTCCTCTGCCGCCAGATCCTGCTTTGTCTTCTCTCTACGTCTACTAAATGGAACGTCCTGCCTGTACTTGACATCACTTCCTGTCTGTATTCCATAGAGACTTCCTGTCTGGGTAGAAGTGAGATCACCACCTTGTGGAGCTCAGAGGAACTGCAGCCCTGAGAACCGTCTGGTAGTGTGAACACGGCCTTGTGCTGTGTGTGTATGTACTGTATATCCTTCCCCTTTCTCTCCTCCCTGAGTGTGTATGAAGAGGCGGAGCTCCTGCTGGAACAGCGGTCGGAGGAGGAAGCCGAGTCTAGGAGGGAGACTGACAGAAAGCGCAGCAGACTTGCAGGAGTGAGCGAGGAGGATCCAGTTCCTTTGCCATCGGAGGTGAGGAGAGTGTGAAGGATGTTTGTGACTCTGGTAGCTGAAAAGCTGGGAGTCATATTGCTCTGGTGAGTGGGGAAGCACTACTAAGGGGGCGCCCTCACCATCACGTGTGTAAGAGGTGGAAGAAGGTGTGGCTACACTACAGCTGGCACAGTTTGGAGCACGGAGAACTTTCACACCTTATCAACTTTTCATTCATTTGTGGACATTTATTTTGAGCAACAGAATTTAATTGAAGTAGATGCAAAGTGTAAGCAGTGGACTTGCAGAGAACACTATATTGAGCAAAAAATATTGTATGATTACATGAATTTTCACAGGTTTTTACTTTATTTATTATAGCAACAAATATTATAAGATTAATGAAATAGGTGCAAAGTGGAAGCAGTGGATCTGCAGGGAACAGCATCTTGAGCACAAAGCACTTTATGTTGTATATGAATTTGCACATGGATCAGTTGACAACATTCATTGATCAACACCATAAGATAAATGAAGTAGGTGTAAAGTGGAAGCCGTAGATCTGCAGAGAATATTATTTTGAGCCCCTAGCACTTTATATATGAATGTATCCACATATTTTAGTGTATTTGTGATAATTTATGTGCACACACAATAGGACAGCGCTGTGACACATAATGCTCTTCTAGTTGATAAAGGGAATACTTACCTTTGTTACAGCAGCAGTCCGGTAGAAGTTATTTTTGTAGGTATTTGAGTTGTTACACATAGCGCGGGTTTTTTCCATTTATATTGGTGACATAATTGCCCAAATCTGGGGATCAGAAGCCATTTCCACCCTTTACTCTCGGCTGGGGTTCTTTGTATCCATATAACAGATGTTCTACATGACTAAATCTGCAATCAATTTTACTGCAAAATCAAAGGTGCCAAAATGTCTCCCCCCGAGAAGTAATATTGTAAATTTCTCTCCCCCCTGGTGGGAGTGGAGATGACCCATCTATAAGGATATACAGTACATACACACACAGCACAAGGCCGTGTTCACACTACCAGACGTTTCTCAGGGCTGCAGTTCCTCTGAGCTCCACAAGGTGGTCACCTCACATCTGCCTATACAGGAAGTCTCTATGGAAGACAGGAAGTGATGTCAGATACAGACAGGAAGTTCCGGGTGAGAGGTGACTCGGGAGGAAGGAGAGAGAAGACGTTGCTGGAAGTGGCAACAGAGGAGGTAATAAGATCTTATTTTCTATTTACATCCAGTAACCCCCCCTCATGTCCGTCCTCTTCCTCCATAGTCACTGTGACGTCTTTTATCTCCAGCAGATGATGATAGACACATATATAGTGTGGAAATGTAGAATAATCCGTATATTACAATGAGGGAATTTATGGTCTGTACCACGAGGGGAGTTATTGGGGTCAGTAAATGCCGGTTCCAGACATTGTATGTGGGGGGAATGAAATGATAAAGGTTGGGATTAGGGAAGATTTCTGTAAGATTTTACACGGGAATGATCAGCGCCCCCTCCAGAGACACTATGACCAGTCTCACAATAGGAGTCTGAAAGGGACTGGATTTTGGGGGGATGGGATGGTGATCCCGGATTGAGGGGCAATTTTATCAAAGAGATGTCCAGATGGGAATCAAAATAGATTTTTCAGCTTGACCAACAGTTACCACACTAAAGCCCCGTACACACGTACCGATGGTCGGCTTACAAATGTTCCTCTTTTCTCCCCGGGATGTCGGTGTCTGCTGAAAAGTGCAAAGACAGCACAAGGACAGCACAAGAATTTTGTCCGCCGACTGCAGAAGTGATGTCATGTAATGGTTAACTTTCCCTGTGTTTTCTATTTTCTGAGCATGCCCAGTCTTGCAAATCTGCGGTCTGTCGGCCGAATTGTGTACTGACAGGCGAACAATCGTCCGTTCTGGTGTCGGCATACAAATATTTTCATGTTTGCACGAAAGACTTTTGTCCGCGGATTGTGCGCAGACATCTGTCGGAGGCACCATACTAACACGCGTACAATCGGCAGATCCTTCGTCCACCGACGTTTGTATGCCGACGATCGGTACGTGTGTACGGGCCTTAAAAACAAGTACAACATATCAATATCAGATATAAACCTATGAGAGATAGTCCATATAAAGTCTTCATTTACACTGAGGGCTGCTCTGACGACAAGTAAGAAGAACCTTGAAGGCAGCTGGAAAAGGAACACAGGCACCACTCGAAGTGTAATAAGAAGGTTTAATATGAATAAAAATCTCATACACCAGAATACTCACAAACGAGCGTATGTAAAAAGCATGTGGTATAAATCATAGTTGTCCGTCTGTCCGGTAGAGCAGTTCAGGATGAGATTTTTATTCATATTAAACCTTCTCATTACACTTAGAGTGGTGCCTGTGTTCCTTTTACATACAGTAGTAACCCTACTTATTCACCAGAAAATAAGTTACATTTAGTAAAATCACACACAGCCAGTTTTTGACAAGTCCTTTATTCAACCCCCTTCCCATCCAAAAAAAAAATAAAATGTCTTCCTGAAGTAGATCCAACCTCAATCACGAAAATGCGGAAAATCCGCCCCAAAAAAAAAAAAACCTGACTCACACTGACACTTGAAGGAAATCATTGGGTGACCCGGCCCTTTTATGACATCACTGACAAGCATGCCACAGTCAAGAGGGCTTAGAATGGATTGGGGACCCTGTGCTGTTTTCTTTCCTAATTTTTAAATGCTGGCAATTCTTTTGTTTATAATTTGCTCTCAGTGGGGAATCCCACTGACAGCAGACGATTCATAGTTGTTAAAAATATGGCAGCCACCCAATCATTAACAACCTTGACAGTTACTGGTTGTTAAAGCGGAGTTCCACCCTGGATTTTTTATTATTTTTTTAAATACCCCCGGGACAGTCAGGGCTAGTGCATTCCACAATGGCTAGCCTCTGATCTGTCCCGGGTTGCACTTACCTGTTAGGACAAATACTTACCATGAAAACGTCTTGTCCAGCGCTGCCATCTCAGATGTGGGCAGCTTGAAGCCAGCGAGATCCCCTTCGGCGTCTTCTTCCGCCTTCTTCGGTCCCACGACGCCCTGCGCTGGCCCCGCCGTCACTTCCGGTGCGCGCGCGTCATCCCTCCACAGCTTCTGGGCATGCCCAGAAGCTGTTTAGAAGGGGATGACGCGCGCGACCCGGAACTGACGTCGGGGCCGGTGCAGGCGCAATGATTCCTGGGAGCGATGACGTTCAGCTCCCAGGAATCATTGCAGAGCCAGGAAGTGACGACGGGCCGTGGCCGAGGAAGAAGGAAGTAAGGTAAGTATATTTTCTTCGCTACGAGGTAAGTGAAAAAAAAAAAAAATATGCGATTATCCATTTCTTTTTCAGGTGACCCGGAGCGAGAAGATGGAGGTAAGTATTAAATTAGGGTGGAACTCCACTTTAAGGACGCCGATGGCTGCCCACTCATTAACAACAAGTGCTTTACTGCTTGTTAAGGACGCTGGCTATCACCAGCGTTAAAGTACCACAAGCTGTAACTACTAAATTACTTCATCACCTAATAAAATAGCTCATGCTGTATTTTAGTTGCATTTTTTTAGTGAATTGCAAAATAAAATGAAAAACGCTAAGCGGTATTTTATACCGCTTAGTGAAATGAGCCCAATGTCTGGTATATAATCAGTTCAGACAGTGAAAAAGTCTCATACATGTGGTATCGCCATACTCAGAAGGAGTAGCAGAATGTGTTTTGGGGTGTAATTCTCAGTATGCCCATGCTGTGTGTAAGAAATATCTCATATAACTGACAAGTTTGTGTAAAAAAAATACATTTTCATTTTCTTTTCTGCATTTTCCAAAACCTTCTGGCAAAAAAAATGAATTTTTTTAAAAACTCACTATGCCTTTCAGAAAATATCTGGGGGTGTTTACTTTCCAAAGTGAGGTCATTTTGTTGGTGTTTCCATTGTCCTGTTGCTCCAGGGCCTCAAAAATGTGATGGGTAGTCAGGAAATTCGATAGATAAATTGTGCTCCTTGAATGCCCAAAGGTGCTCCTTGGATTTTGGGACCCTCTATGCATCTAGGCATATATGTGGTGCCCTCATATTTGGGAGGCATAGCAGAATGTGTTTTAGGGTGTAATTCTAAGTATGCCCATGCTGTGTGTGAGAAATAACGTGTTAAATAGAAACCTTTTGAAAAAATAAATAATTTCTTCATTTAAAAAAAAAAAATTGTGACAAAAAATTACAGCTTCAAAAAACTCATCATACCTCATGTTAACAAACTTGGACTGTCTACTTTCCAAAAAGGGGTAATTTTCGGAGGTATTTGTACTGCTCTGGCATTTCACTTTCCAGAATCAACATTTTCTATGGGACATTATACTGCAAAATACTCCCACAAATGCGGTCCATTGATTGCAACCAAGATTTGTTAATTTGCACACAAAAAAAGTATTTTTCCTAACATATTCATTCAAGACCATGTTGCAAAAATGAATACACCCCAATGAAAGTCTTATGGGCCATACACACTATAAGATTTTCTGAAGACTTTTTCCTTTAGATTTACCAAAACCAGATAATATGAGGTCAAACCTAAACACTTTCAATTTGTATGCAATCTGGCCGGCCCTTGCACTACATAGAAAAGGTAAATCTGAAGGAAAAAGTCTTCAGAAAATCATATATTGTGTATGGCCCTTTAAGAGCAAAGCTAAATTGTACACAATAAAATCCTAATTAAGAAGAATTCACCTATAGGTGAGTGTAATTGTATATTAAACAGGTGTCCAGCCGACAGTTGATTATAAAAGGGCGTATACAAAGAAAACCCCTCCCATTTCATGGTGTCAGCAATGGCACCACATGGAAGAGAAATGTCAGAAGACCTGAGAAAGAAAATCATTTCTTTACACAAGAAAGGTGAAGGCTACAAGAAGATCATCAAAGCTTTACTTATCAGTCAGAATTATGTAGCAAAAGCGATACAAAAATGGAACTGCAACCATCTCACAGAGACATCCAGGCTGTCCATGGAAGTTATCACCTCCAAAGGAGCGTCTTCTGATGAGTAGGGTTGGAGAAAATGGCCATGCAAGTTCATTGCAGTTAGATAAAGAAGTAGAAACCAAACTGGGGTGATTGTTTCCCATGACACAATACAGCATACTCTGCAGAGGAATGGCATGAATGGGTGTCGCCCATGAAGGAAGCATGGGCTTTAGCCCACCTTAAAATTTTCCAGGGTGAAAAATAAGAAGACTACCGGGACTGTGTACTCCGGAGTGATGAGACCAAGATAAATGTTTTTGGAACTGATGGCTTCAAAACTGTATGGCGTTCCAAAGGTGAGGAGTACAAAGAAAAATGCATGGTGTCTAGAGTGAAACATGGTGGTGGCAGTGTCCTTCTGTGAGGCTGCATGAGTGCTGCTGGTGTCGGGGAGCTGCATTTCATTAATAGTGTCACGAACATGAATTCATAGATGTACTGCTCTATATTGAAAGAGAAGATGCTACCATCACTCCGTGCCCTTGGTTGTCACACACTTTTCCAACACGACAATGATCCAAAACACACATCTAAGGTCATTGTTGCATTTCTGAAGAAGAACCGGGAGAAAGTGATTCAGTGGCCAAGTAAGTCTCCTGATCTGAACCCAATCGGGGAACACCTATGGGGAATTCAAGAGAGATGAACATCGCTCTCCATCCAGCATCCAGGCTCTAAAACAGGTCGTTCTTGAAGAATGGAAAAAGATTGATGTTGAAATATGTGGCCATTCATTCCATGCCTAGAAGACTTGGTGCTGTCTTTACAAATCATGGAGGTCATACAAAATACTAGATGGGGGGGTTTTTGTTGTGGGGTGTGTTCATTTTTGCATCAACTAATTTGAGCAAAACTAAATATATTGTGTAATCTAAGTTATATTATTACTTTCATGTAATGGGCCAAACAAATGTTCTATAGAACTCAGTTTTATCACAATGTTGGAAATTGTTCTTGTGTTCATTGAGATATTGATTCAAAAAGGGTGTACTCATTTATGCTGAGCACTGTATATCCCATGGTTTGTGGACTCTAATTTTCCTACAGACTAAATATAAATGGATTTGGGTTATTTTTACCTAAGAAGTGGAGCAGAATACAGTTTTTCCCTAAAATTTATGAAGAAGATTTTTTATTTGCAACATTTTATAACAGACAAAAAATTTTTTTTTAAATAAAAAACGATACAAATTACATTTGGGTACAGTGTTGCATGACTAAGTAACTGTCATTCGAGAGCGCTGAAAGCTGAAAATTGGTCTGGGCAGGAAGGGGGTTAAAGTGTCCGGTATTGAGGTGGTTAAATGTACAGCAATCCTCCTATTACCCCCCCCCCCCCCCCCCACATTTCCACACCATCTACATCCTATTATTGTGTGACCAATACCATCCAAATAATTCTTACTTTCATTTCCCAAAGTTATCCGTCTACAAGGAGACCTGTATAGATCAAATGATGGCACCAATGAGGATGGAGGAGGTCCGGAGTCACATGACTGAGAAGATACTAAACCTCACCCTGGAGATCATCTACCTGCTGACCGGAGAGGTGAGGAGGATTCTGGGAGGTCACATGACATCACTCTTATCTCTATTAATAAAACACAGAGCTGACGGGAGAGGTGAGGAGGATTCTGGGAGGTCACATGACATCACTCTTATCTCTATTAATAAAACACAGACCTGACCGGAGAGGTGAGGAGGAATCTGGGAGGTCACATGACATCACTCTTATCTCTATTAATAAAACACGGACCTGACCAGAGAGGTGAGGAGGATTCTGGGAGCTCACATGACATCACTCTTATCTCTATTAATAAAACACAGACCTGACCGGAGAGGTGAGGAGGATTCTGGGATTCTAACATGATATTCCTATTGGTTCCTCAATACAGAGATTTCCTCTTCTGAAGTCAGGTGATCGAATGACCATCACAGTGCCTCCATGTGACTCCCTAAAACCTGAGAGACACAACATGCAGAAGATTCTAGAAGTCACCAAGAAGATGATGGAGCTGCTAACAGGAGAGGTGAGCGGTGCCGGGAATTCTGGGACATTATCCAGTAACACACAAGGGATGTGTCTAGAACATGGGACTCATGGAGGCAGTGAGTGGATTTTTTTATTTTTTACAATATCTGATATCACAAGATTAACCCTTTTCACAAATTATCTTTTGTATAATTTCCTTGGTTTAGGGTGAAGATCTGATAGCTATAAAAGTTGAGGTTAAAGCAGAAGAAGAAGAGAGGTATGTGAGGGATGATCAGCAGTCTATGGAGGAGGATGGAATAACGGGGACATTTATAGAGGAGGACACTCCTACAGAGATCAGCACAGGTGGGTCATTAACACTAAATACATTCCTCCACCCATACTGCTCACTGATTGGTCCAGAGTAGGGCGGGGACTGGGTGATATCAGCCTGTAATACCCTGGTCACTTTCCTGAGCTGTGTTCCCCGTCCTGTATTCCTGTATTTCTCTCGGATAATCTTCCTTCTCTGTGCTGCAGACACAATTTATGTCTCTAGACTGGATTTATGGAGATTCTGGGGTTCAGCTGGCAGCAAAATGTTCATTTTCACCATAGACGTTACTAGACCTAGGCACCTGAGGTATGTGCATTGGGTCTTCTGCCTCATACTCGGGTCTAGTAAGGTCTCTGCCAAAACAATTCTCCCGGGGTTACTTGCTCTATTATCTGCTGGGTGTGCCGGGTGGAGGGATATGTCTGTATAGTCTCAGACCCAAGTCACTGAGTGCAGTCTCAGGAGATGGGAGGCAGTGGTGTGGGACCTCTGCAACTTGTCTCATGTAAACATTTAGGCTTCCACTGATTATGGGTCTCTTCCCGACAACCCTAGGCTGTGGTTGTCAGGGTCTGCAGGTGGGGGCTTATTGTCACTTGGTGGCTCTACCACCTGACGTCACTAACTGGTGTATGCTGGCCATGTGATGTCAGAAGGGGCGATGTCACTGGATGACAAAGCCATATGACCCCGCCTCTTGCCTTTAAAAGGAATGTCAAAGCAGGCAGATGGCGGGAGGCCTCCCAGGAGGCAAGAACATTTTTCATTTTCGGGTCCAGCGAGCATCATGATTGACGATGGATTTACATCGAGGGAAACTATTTATTTTTTTGATTTTTAATAAAGAATGGGTCAAAAACTGTCTCTTGTGTTTATTACTTTTTTTGACACTATTATGGTGAATGGGTAGTACTATGTACCTGATACCCATTTACATAGGGGGGCCAGGATCTGGAGGCCCCCTTGTTAAAGGGGGCATCCAAATTACGATAAGCCCCCCGCCTGCAGACCCTGACAACCACAGCCCAGGGTTGTTGGAAAGAGGCCCTTGTTTCTATCAACATGGGGACAAAGTGCTTTGTTTGGCTCCCATGGACTTCAGTGGGGTTTTCAGTTTGGGTTAGAACATTTCCCCTGTTCAGGAGTTCTGCTGTGAACTAAACAGGGGTGTTTGGCCCATTCCTAGTCCTGACTCCTACATTATATACTCTGTGTTGTACATTACATGGTTCTGATACTGTACAGATATAACTGTTGTATCTTATACTGTATAATAAGTTGTACATTACATAGGCCTTATTTCTTTTGCTCCTATTTTCTACCAGCTGGACATTTTATATCTGATGATTTGATTGGAGGACAGACTTTTACATGTTAATAATAATGTGATAACATCCTCAAACTTTGGAACCTTAAACAGAAAGTGATAATGAGGGAGGAGTCAAAAACTGAATGATGACTGTCTTCAAGAGGAAGTAAACCCTCCTCTGTAACTTGTACCTATAGGTGATCCTATGATAAGGCTTACCTATATGTACTGTAAATATCTCCTAAACATGTACCGTTTAGGAGATATTTACCCTACATGCAGCCAGTGATGTCACTGGTGCATGCGCTATGAAGGAACGGCCGCTCGTGCCGTTCCTTCAGAGCTCCGTGCCATGACCGTCGGCTCCCGCGCATGTGCGCGGGAGTGATGTCACCGCGGCTCCGGCCAATCAGATGGCTGGATGCCGCGATCCTGGAAGACGAGCGACTGGAAATGTCGTCATACAGGTAAGCAGGCAGCATGGCGGGGGCTCGTTCTGAGGTAAGTATTTCATAATGAGCTAGTATGCGATGCATACTAGCTCATTATGTGTTTGTCTTGCAGGTTGCAAAAAGAAAAAGAAACATTTTGGGGGGTTTACAACCTCTTTAAGGATCAGTCCGGTCTTCATCTTGGTTGTTCTCCCCCCATTCTCACTCTCTGACCTCTGGTGGGGCTCAGCCCCGCTGTTATTCCTGACTACATCATGGACTAAATAAGGAAGTGCGGGACTTCTTGTGTTGGGAAGATGGCAATGAGTGATAGAGGGGGTGGGGACACTCGTCCCCTCATCACTGTCACTCCTATAAAAGACAGTTCTCGTTGTTTCCTCACTCTCTCACTAAGGTCCATGAATAAAGAAATTAACTGGTAGGAGATCAGAGGACCCATTTACTAGTTATATTGAGGGGGAATAGTAAGATCCTCAGAGACAAAGCTGCCTGATGTGGGCGGAGTCCTGGTTTAGGGGAACCAATCTGCTGATGTCTAGTAATACTCTTTTTATCTCTATTTTAGTACATGGACGTGAGATGAGGAAAACCTCAGAGGATTGTCTCACTTTGTCTCCAGAATGTAAAGTAGAAGATGAGGACATCAAACAGTATAGTCCAGGAGAAAACCCGGCTACCTCAAATGTCCATCCGGCACCACACAGTGTCGATGGACCATCGTATTCCTCTTATCCTGAGGAACCTCAGACTGTGAGGGACGGTGCCGGACCATCGTATTCCTCTTATCCTGAGGAACCTCAGACTGTGAGGGACAGTGCCGGACCATCGTATTCCTCTTATCCTGAGGAATCTCAGACTGTGAGGGACGGTGCCGGACCATCGTATTCCTCTTATCCTGAGGAACCTCAGACTCTGAGGGATGATGCCGTCCTTCTAACAGATAAGAGGTTTTCCTGTACCGAGTGCGAGAAGTGTTTTTTAGAAAAATCAGAACTTGTAAAACATAAACAATCTCACACAAAAGAAAAACCATATTCCTGTTCTGAATGCGGGAAATGTTTTTCACAAAAAGCCAATCTTTACACACATCAGAAATCTCACACGGGGGAGAAGCCGTATTCCTGTCCTGAGTGTGGGAAGTGTTTCCATTTTAAATGTGAACTTAATGTCCATAAAAGATCTCACACAGGTGAGAAGCCGTATTCTTGTCCAGAGTGCAGGAAATGTTTTTCATTGAAGTCCAATCTTCACAGACATCAGAGGTTTCACAGAGGAGAGAAGCCATATTCCTGTCCTGAGTGTGGGAAGTGTTTTTCAGAGAAGTCCAGGCTTTACAGTCATCAGATGTTTCACACAGGGGAAAAGCTGAATTCCTGTCCTGAGTGCGGGAAATGTTTTTCACAGAAGTCTGATCTTTACACACATCAGAGATCTCACACGGGGGAGAAGCCCTATTCCTATTACATCACTTGGGGAAGGCACGTGTGCAGGGGGGGCACGTTTGCTCTCGGGGGGCTCTCTTCTCGAAGTAGGGGCGATTTCGCTAAGTGGGACACACTTCTGAATCTGCATAGATCATCTCAATGTGTCATCTGAAAACCTTCTTCTGTCTCTTCACAGGTATGTCCATCTAGGATTGCAACCCAAACTGAATATTCCTGTACCCTGCGTTTTCTATACAGTTTATGTGGTATGTCCATCTAGGATTGCAACCCAAACTGAATATTCCTGTACCCTGAGTTTTCTATACAGTTTATGTGGTATGTCCATCTAGGATTGCAACCCAAACTGAATATTCCTGTACCCTGCGTTTTCTATACAGTTTATGTGGTATGTCCATCTAGGATTGCAACCCAAACTGAATATTCCTGTACCCTGCGTTTTCTATACAGTTTATGTGGTATGTCCATCTAGGATTGCAACCCAAACTGAATATTCCTGTACCCTGCGTTTTCTATACAGTTTATGTGGTATGTCCATCTAGGATTGCAACCCAAACTGAATATTCCTGTACCCTGCGTTTTCTATACAGTTTATGTGGTATGCTTACTTGCTTATCCATCCGTAGCCTATCCCTCCTATGTTTTCTTACCTTAAATTTACAACCATTATAGCCTTTAACCTTTAGGGGTATCTGCCAGTTATCTTTAAATCTTTGTGAAGTGAAACTGCAGTATATGTCCAGCCCTAATTTATCAATTCCTGATTACTAATTGGATAAGCCCCCACCCCAGGTCTAATAGTATAAAATCAGCACATCACTTGGGGAAGGCACGTGTGCAGGGGGGGCACGTTTGCTCTCGGGGGGCTCTCTTCTCGAAGTAGGGGCGATTTCGCTAAGTGGGACACACTTCTGAATCTGCATAGATCATCTCAATGTGTCATCTGAAAACCTTCTTCTGTCTCTTCACAGGTATGTCCATCTAGGATTGCAACCCAAACTGAATATTCCTGTACCCTGCGTTTTCTATACAGTTTATGTGGTATGTCCATCTAGGATTGCAACCCAAACTGAATATTCCTGTACCCTGCGTTTTCTATACAGTTTATGTGGTATGCTTACTTGCTTATCCATCCGTAGCCTATCCCTCCTATGTTTTCTTACCTTAAATTTACAACCATTATAGCCTTTAACCTTTAGGGGTATCTGCCAGTTATCTTTAAATCTTTGTGAAGTGAAACTGCAGTATATGTCCAGCCCTAATTTATCAATTCCTGATTACTAATTGGATAAGCCCCCACCCCAGGTCTAATAGTATAAAATCAGCACATCACTTGGGGAAGGCACGTGTGCAGGGGGGGCACGTTTGCTCTCGGGGGGCTCTCTTCTCGAAGTAGGGGCGATTTCGCTAAGTGGGACACACTTCTGAATCTGCACTTCAGAGAATGCACAAAGTGAGGTAACACAGGAAAGGCTGAGATATACACCACATATACTGCAGGTGATCTCCTCCTTCTTTTTTTTTTTTTTTTTTTTTATAAACCTCTTCAGCTCTATCCTGGTAAAATGCACTCTCTGGCACTTTTTCTGACTGCCCTATCCTCCATCCTTAAATTCTCTCTACTTCCCCCCCTCTTCTCCACCCCACATCTTGTATATATCACCCTCACTTCTGTCCTCACCTTATTACTGCACTCATCATCTCCTGCTATTTCTAAATCCACATGCACACAAATCTTCAAGGACACTGAGGCATGTCCCCTCATATAAATCACACTCTCATATTACTACCCTCACCTTTCTGCTTCTCCTGGCCTCTGGAGACATATCCCCAAACCCTGGGCCTCCATCTACCCATGCTCAATACACCACATACCCTACACCCTCTGGCTGCAGCCGCACTCAGCACAATCTAGTTCCTATCTCTCTTCTTCCCAAGACTGGACTCCCTTTCTCTTGTGCCCTTTGGAACGCCCGCTCCGTCTGTAATAAACTCACCTCTCTTCATGACCTTTTCATCGCTAACTCATTTAATCTACTCGCCATCACCGAAACCTGGCTGCACGAATCCGACACTGCGTCTTCTGCTGCCCTATCCCAAGGTGGTCTTCTATGGACTCACTCCCCTAGACCCAACGGACGCAAGGGAGGGGGTGTCGGGATCCTTCTAGCCCCACATAGCTCCTTTCAGGTACTTCAGCCGCCTCCCTCTCTGTCACTCTCCTCATTTGAGGTACACTGCATTCGTCTTTTCTCCCCTGTCTCTCTAAGGATAGCTGTGATCTACCGCCCCCCTGGACCAGTATCAACCTTTCTTGATGACTTCTCCGCCTGGCTACCCTACTTTCTCTCTTCTGAAATCCCCACAATCATTCTCGGCGACTTCAACATCCCTGTTAATACTAACACTCCTACCACTTCCAAACTTCTCAATCTAACCTCCTCCTTTGACCTGAAGCAATGGATACACGCTTCTACTCACTCTGAAGGCAAAATCCTTGACCTTGTTTTCTCCCACCTATGCACCCCGCACAACCTTTCCAACAATCCTTTCCCTCTCTCTGATCACTACCTTATTAGTTTCACTCTCTCCCTCTACTCCACCTCCTCTCCCTCCAGCTACCGTACAGTTACCCGCAGAAACCTACGCCATCTCAACCCTTCTCTTCTCTACTCTGCTACCGACCACCTCTATGACAATATTGCACCCCTGTCCTGCACCAACCTAGCCACTTCTGTCTACAACACTTCACTCTTAGCCTCCCTGGACACATTGGCCCCCCTCACCACACACCGAATCAGGCCCCGACCCCTTCAACCTTGGCAAACCGATAACACTAGAAGTCTGAAAAAGCATAGCCGTGCTCTTGAGCGCCTATGGCGTAAGACTCGGTCTCAGAAGGATTTCAACCAATATAAATCTGCCCTCCAAAAATACAATTCCAGTCTCCACACTGCCAAACAGACCTATTTTATCACTCTCATTAACAGCCTGTCATCACGCCCCCGGCAACTCTTCGCTACCTTTAACTCTCTACTCCGTCCTCCACTACCCCCTCCCACTGACTCACTTACTGCCCAGGAGATTGCCAACCACTTCAAACAGAAGATTGACACAATTCGTAAGGAAATTGTTGCTGTTCAGATACCTTCCTCCATGCCTTATGCTTCACGCCCACAAGTGCGATCATTACTTCCCTCATTCAACCCCGCCACTACAGCCGAGGTTGCTAAACTACTTGCTAACGTCCACTTAACAACCTGCCCTCTGGATCCTGTTCCCTCGCAAATGCTACGTTCACCTTCTGGCCCTATTCTACACTCTCTAACCCACATCTTCAATCTCTCCCTCTCTTCTGGCATCTTCCCCAACTCTCTAAAACATGCACTAGTCAGCCCCATACTTAAAAAGCCCTCACTGGACCCAACCGATCTGAACAACCTACGCCCTATTTCCTTGCTCCCCTTTTCATCCAAACTCCTCGAACGTCTAGTCTACAACCGACTGTGCGACCACCTTGCCGAGAATAGCCTCCTTGATCCTCTTCAGTCTGGATTTCGGCCTCAACACTCCACTGAAACTGCACTCCTAAAGCTGACAAACGATCTGCTAACAGCCAAAACCAATGGACACTATTCTGTACTCCTACTTCTGGACCTTTCTGCTGCCTTTGATACGGTTGACCATCCCCTCCTCCTCAAAAAACTCCATGCCTTTGGTCTCCATGACTGTACTCTTCACTGGTTATCTTCTTACTTATCCAACCGCACCTTTAGCGTTTCTTACAATTCTACTTCCTCCTCTCCTCTTCCCTTCTCTGTTGGAGTCCCCCAAGGCTCTGTTCTTGGACCCCTCCTATTTTCAATCTACACCTCCTCTCTAGGTCAGTTGATAGCCTCCCACGGCTTCCAATACCACCTCTACGCTGACGATACCCAAATCTACCTATCCACTCCTCAGCTCTCTCCCTCAGTCTCCTCACGCATCACTAATTTACTATCAGATATATCAGTCTGGATGTCTCACCACTTCCTCAAACTAAATCCATCCAAAACCGAACTTATAATTTTTCCTCCACCGCGTGCCCCTTCCCCTGATTTCTCCGTCAATATCAATGGCATTACCATCAGCCCATCCCCACATGCCAAGGTCTTAGGTGTTGTCCTGGACTCTGAAATCTCCTTCAAACCCCACATCCAATCGCTGTCCAAATCTTGCCGCCTCAGCCTCTGCAACATCTCCAAAATACGCCCCTTTCTAACCAAAGACACAACAAAACTCCTAGTTCACTCCCTGGTCATCTCGCGCCTCGACTACTGCAATTCCCTTCTCATTGGCTTACCTCTACACAGGCTATCCCCCCTTCAATCCATCATGAATGCTGCCGCCAGACTCGTCCACCTCACCAATCGCTCAGTGTCCGCCGCTCCTCTCTGTCAAGCCCTCCACTGGCTTCCGCTCACCCAACGAATTAAATTCAAAATACTTACAACATCTTACAAAGCAATCCACAGCCTAGCCCCCAGCTACATCACCAGCCTCGTCTCAAAATACCAACCTAATCGCTCTCTTCGTTCTTCTCAAAACCTCCTGCTCTCTAGCTCACTCATCACCTCCTCCCATGCTCGCCTCCAGGACTTTTCCAGAGCCTCTCCAATCCTATGGAACTCCTTACCCTTATCTGTCCGATTATCCCCCACTCTATTAGCTTTTAGGCGATCTCTGAAAACCCTCCTCTTCAGAGAAGCCTATCCTACCAACCCTTAACAAATGTACCTCCTTTTCTCCATCAACCCATCCCCCACAGTTATTGCCTTTTGTTTCACTTGACCCTCCCTTCTAGATTGTAAGCTCTAACGAGCAGGGCCCTCTAGCTCCTCCTGTTTTGAACTGTATTGTAACTGTATTGTCTTCCTTCACATTGTAATGCGCTGCGCAAACTGTTGGCGCTATATAAATCCTGTATAATAATAATAATAATAATTCCTGTCCTGATTGTGGGAAATGTTTTTCACAGAAGTCTGTTCTTTACAAACATCAGAGATCTCACACAGGTGAGAAGCCCTACTCCTGTCCTGAGTGTGGGAAATGTTTTCCACAGAAGTCCAGTCTTAACAGACATCAGAGATCTCACACGAGAGAGAAGCCATATTCCTGTCCTGAGTGCGGGAAATGTTTTTCAGATAAGTCCAATCTTTACAGACATCAGAGATGTCACGCAGCAGAGAAGCCACATTCCTGTCCTGAGTGAGGGAATTGTTCCTCACTGAAGTCCTGTCTTCCTGTACTCAGTGCCTGAGTGCAGAAAATTACTTCTATATGAATGTTGCTGGACATCACAGCTCTCATGTGTGGAAGAAGCACACCCTGATATACACCTCAGATATACTCCATGGCTGATCTTCATAATGTAAGAAACACTTCATAAGAAGATCAGAGATCACCAAAGACATGGATGAAGTGTTGTCCCGTGTTGGCCTTTGATAGCAGTAGAAAAATAAAAATGGAGTCCTTACCTTTCATTGACTGAGTACATTTTGTGGTGTAAGATTTTACACTTCGAGGTCTGTTTAGTTGAATGAATGTGACCGGCATGCTCCCAGCCATGATGAATATTGGATGTATTTTATTTCATACACTGATTTCCTTGGCTCTATCTAGTGGCCATAATGCGGTATTGCGCTATGAGGGACATTCAAGTCAAACCAGGACTTTTCATTTTACAGGTATAGAAAGGGGTGGTAGCATGGCAGTCCTACATGCAGTAGTAAGTGGTAAGTGTGTCCTATTACTAATGGGGGGCGCACATATGGCGGGCAGTCCAGGGAGCATTATTCAGGATGGCAGATAACAGTGTTAGTGCCTGCGTGGAACAGTGTGTGGTGATGGAGGTTCTTGTGAAGGAAGGTGTAAAACCCGCAGATATCTACAGAAGACTTCAAGCACAGTACAGTGATGAGACGCTCAGCCGCAGGAAGAGATTTGATTGGTGTAAACGTCAGTCAGTGAGGATCCCGGCCGTGGCGGTTCCCAGCCCCCCGCAGTGATTCCTGTGATCATTCAGCACGTGGAAGGCCTGAGCCTAGATAACCGACACATAACCTGACGTGACATTGTACAAGAGACCAATCTTTCTGTGGGAATGGGGAACACATTCATCCTAGGCTGTCCTAGGAGGGTTCAGGCGTCCTGATAAATCTTTACATGACCAAATTTTCCAGGCATTAGTTACCCACTTATCCTCCTGGAAGATTTACCCCCCTTCATGATCAGGCCATTTTTTTGCGATTCGGCACTGCATTACTATAACAGACAATTGTGCGGTCGTGCGACGCTGTACCCAAATAGAAATTGATGTCCTTTTCCCCACAAATAGAGCTTTATTTTGGTGGTATTTGATCACCTCTGCGGTTTTTATTTTTTTTTTGCGCTATAAACAAAAAAAGACAATTTTGAAAAAAAAAAAAAAAAAAGAATATTTTTTACTTTCTTACATAAAACATCCAATAAAAAGAAATGTAAAAAATCAAAATTTCTTCATCAATTTATTACAATTTGTATTCTGCTACATATTTTTGGTAATTAATGTATATTAATTGGTTTGTGTAAAAGTTATATCATCTACAAACTATGGGATATATATTTTTTCTAGTGATGGCGGTGATCAGCGCCATATAGCAGGACTGCGATATTGCAGCGGACTGTCAGACATGGGGGGGGGGGGGGAGTAATTCACTAAGCTGAAAGAATTGCACTGCTCCAGTTCTATTTTTTCTCGCCGCGTTAAATTAGTTAAAATAATGCCCAGGCGAATTTGTAATCGTTAAATTCAATAGTGAATTCCGATTAGAGCGGCATTAGATGGCCCTGATAGGATATTCTCTATCCTTGACTTTCACAATCCTCTATGTCAAACTCCACTTCAACCTTCCTGTCATATCTAGCTAAAATACACTGGATCTTCCACAAACTTACATTTGCACATATACACATCACCCTAGCACACACATTTCATGTGAGAATCCCATTGAATGTACTTACAGTGTGCCTGAAGGGAGCCTGCCTCCTCTCCTCCATGGGCCTCCTTCTCCTCCCCACGGGGTGACCACATGGCAGATACTAGAAACATAAAGAAAAAATACAATCATTTAAGAACAGCAATTTGGAAAAGGGACACAGAAAGTAGGCCAACCCATTGAAAGTAGTTACAGTGGGCTGGGGGGGGGGGGGGGCAGCCTCCCCTCTTCCCCTGTCCTTCCCAACTTTATAGATGTCTGCTGCTACATCAACCAAAACCAAGAAAAACAAACATTGCAGCCCTTCCAGTTTAAACAGGGACCCAGAGAAGACACAAACACATGGAGGGTACTTACATTAAGCTTGAGGGAAGGTGTCCTCCTCGCCCCCTCTCTTCAGCTATCTCCTCCTCCCTCTCCTCCTCCCCCGCCTCCTCCATCTCCTCCTCCTTTCTCACCCTCCTCCTCCTCACCCATCGCTGAAACTACATAAACCACAAAAGAGAAAACATACAATAAAAAATGCAGCCCTCCAACTTAGAACAAAGACACAGAACACATTCACAGTCAAAGTACTTACAGTGGGTCTGAGGTAGATGAGCCTCCTGCTGCTCCTCCTCATCATCGCTGGTCTCTACAGATAAAAACAGCACAAGTTACACACAATTTTAGGACACAAATATCCAGCTACTTCTCCACATGGTAGCAATATACTCAATGCCCCTACAATTTTTAAGACAAAGCTAGGAATGCATTAGGGAATGTCCATTGGACATTTACTTAGGGCAGGCGGTACATACAGGAGCAATGCCATCAATGAGATTCATTGGGCATTTTTATAAACAGGAGGTCACTGTCCATCCACTATGGTGCGCCTCTTTATGTCACTCCAAGAGCGCTGAAGGTCCTGCACTGATGTGCAGTGGTGGAATCTCTGCCACAGCTTCAAATGCAGGTGCCGCATAATGGTCGGCTTGGTAAAGTTTTTTATGGAGGAGTCATACCGAAGGGAGGAGGAGGATCTGTGGAAACAAAAAGTTATGTTTTACTAACGTTCCAAAAAATTGTGTTAGCAAAACTCAAAACATACATAAAAAAAAACAATAGAGATTTGGGACCAATGATTACTGTTTCTGGTGATTAGGGATGAGCTTCAAGTTTGAGTAGAAGGTAAGTTCAACTCAAACATCGGCCGTTTGATCGTTCGTCGAATGTCGAACAAATATGCTTCTTCGCAGGAAATTCAAGCGCCCATAATGCACTGCATGCGCATGGTGCATTATGTGATTGGCCAAAGCATGCACCCTTAGTAAATGTAAATAAAATCCGCGCTAAACCACAATAAAACAGTGTAAAAAATGGCAATGGCAGCATACATTCAGTGCTTCCACATAACACAAATATAGGTATAAAATAAAATTAATGTAGCGCCAAAGTAATACTGCAAATAAATCAATAAATAACAAAAGATGGTGACTATGCACAGTGAGATAAAAGTGAAAGTGTTACCATATGTTTAAACCATATAATAATGTGATTCTGTTTCCATAATCACTATCAGAAAGTGTCACAGTGGATATAAAGTGCTAGTGCTATCAAAAATCTTGTGACAGTGATAAAATAACCATATAAATATTCCAAAATTATATCAAATGGTGGCCAATAAATAAATATATTGAAATGCATAAAGTGCCAAGTTCATAAAAAATCAAAGGTATCTTCAGTGATGTGCAAAATTGCAATAAAGGTGCTGGTGCTCCAATCTTATACGTGTAGCCCTGCCCTCTGGGGAGTGCTGTAGTTGCAGTGAGTGCCCTACTGCAGAGGTAGTCCGCTGAGTGACTCCAATCCACTGTCTAGCTGTTGCCTAGCTTTTTTTTCTAGCAGTTTTGCACTGACTGCTGTAGTTGCAGTGAGTACCCTACTGCAGAGGTAGTCCACTGAGTGACTCCAATCAATCCACTGTCCAGCTGTTGCCTAGCTTTTTTCTAGCAGTTTTGCACTGACTGCAGTAGTTGCATTGAGTGCCATAATGCAGACAGAGGTAGTCCTCCTCCACTGACTCCAGCCCAGTCCAATCCACTGTGACATGTGTAGCTGTTGTCTTGCTCTTTTGCTAGCAGTTTTGCACTGACTGCACTGCATTAGTTGCAGTCAGTGCCTTACTGCAGAGGTGGTCTTCCACTGACTCCAGTCCATCCAATCCACTGTGAATGTGTATTTTTTGTGTAGCTGTTGTTGCCTAGCTTTTTTTCGAACAGTTTTGCACTGACTGCACTGCAGTAACATATTGCAGTGAGTGAGTCCACTACTGCAGCACTTTATTATGCATAATGCACAATCAGATGTTGTGAAATGCAAAGCAAATGTCCCTGCAACTGAAGATTTCCAATCAGTTTTTATGCAGTTATGTGAAGAACAAGCACTTTATGTTAAAAATGTAAATAAATAAAGATTCACATGTTTATTAAGAGATTTGTGTCGAATTTCGTGTTTTTTGGGCAAAATTTTACATGTTTGAAAATATCGGCCGATACCCATATGCGATCGGCAAAATATCAGTATCGGCAACGAAAAACCGATATCGGTCGAGCACTAATACATACACACAGCACAAGCCTGTGTTCACACTGCAAGACGTTTCTCAGGGCTGCAGTTCCTCTGAGCTCCACAAGGTGGTAATATCGCTTCTACCCAGACAGGAAGTCTCTATGGAATACAGACAGGAAGTGATGTCAGGTACAGACAGGAAGTTCCGGGTGAGTGGGGAGGAAGTAGAGAGGAGACATTGCTGGAAGTTGCAGCAGATGAGGTAATAAGATCTTATTTTCTATTTACACCCAGTAACCCCCCGTCATGTCCGTCCTCTACCTCCATAGTCACTGTGACCTCTTTTATCCCCAGCAGATGATGATACACACATATATAGTGTGGAAACCTATATTAACCCCTTCAGGGTCAAATCATTTCCCCACTTTTGGGGGCCGAACCATTCTCTTCATTTTGGAGATAAATTCTAGTAATATGTTCCTCTAAACAAACAGCACTGACAATAAATAGACAAGACAATGACCATCCTGGCTAGAGATGGGCTCGGACGCATTCAAGTTCACACATTCCCGATCCCACCAGGAAGCCAACATTGCGCTCTGCTAATGACAGACAGTGAGACATTTCCCAATCAGCAGCTGCACAGATCAGTAAATGTCTCACTGCCTGTGATTAGTGGACTGCAGTGTCGGCTTCCTGGCAGGATCGGGGATGTGCGAACTCGCCCGAGTAAATCTCTAATCCTGACCATACATGGCCTACAAAGGGCAATTATTACACAACACAGGCAGCCAATGGGCAATCATTACAATATGCAGCCAACACAATGAACGAGTGCAGGGGTCAGAGGTATGGAGCATAGAGCCCCTTACGTGGCTGGTCAGGAGGAAAAAAAACATTCCCCAGCCAGCCATGAAGGATATGTACCATTATTGGTGTCAGAGGGAGGAAAATACTGAGGGAAGTATAGGAGCTGAGGGGATGTGAGGGTTTAGTGCAGCTGGAAGACTTTAGGGGCCTCTGAAGGACTCTGAGAACCTTGAGGGGGTAGTCAGGCTTCTGGACTCTGAGGGAATAGGGGGCTGGAGGGCTCAGGGGACTCTGAGGGACAGAGGGGGGGTCTATGTTTGTCCTCCCACCCCACCTGCACTTATTTTTCAGCCCTTACAGAACTGGCAATCTTAACCATCTTATTGTCCCACTGGTCATGTGATTTGTTCTGGAATATTATGTAAGATGAAGAAGGGAATTCCTTCATTCGTTGGTGAGCACTTGTTCTTAGAGGAGATCTGTTTTAGCTGCAAACCAGCTCAGAAACCAAACAAACCCAACAGAGAAAAGGGAAATTCTGATCTGGCAGGCTCCAAGAGGGTCCAAGGTCCTCCAAGATGTAACAAATCCAAAACAGTCCAGATTAAATGTATTCTCATGGGGAGATTAGTTCTTAAATGTACAACAACTCTCCTATTACCACCCTCAAATCCCCATCCTATTATTGTGACCAATACCATCCAAATAATTCTTACTTTCATTTCCCAAATTATCCGTCTACAAGGAGACCTCTATAGATCAAATGATGGCACCAATGAGGATGGAGGAGGACCGGAGTCACATGACTGAGAAGATACTAAACCTCACCCTGGAGATCATCTACCTGCTGACCAGAGAGGTGAGGAGGATTCTGGGAGGTCACATGACATCACTCTTATCTCTATTAATAAAACACAGACCTGACCGGAGAGGTGAGGAGGATTCTGAGATTCTAACATCATATTCCTATTGGTTCCTCAATACAGAGATTTCCTCTTCTGAAGTCAGGTGATCATATGACCATCACAGTGCCTCCATGTGACTTCCTAAAACCTGAGAGACATAACATGCAGAAGATTCTAGAAGTCACCAAGAAGATGATGGAGCTGCTGACAGGAGAGGTGAGCGGTGCTGGGAATTCTGGGACATTATCCAGTAACAGACAAGGGATGTGTCTGGATGGTGACTGTATCATTGTGTGTGTCAGGTTCCTATAAGGTGTCAGGATGTCACTGTCTATTTCTCCATGGAGGAGTGGGAGTATTTAGAAGGACACAAGGATCTCTACAGGGACGTCATGATGGAGAATCAGCCGCCCTTCACATCACCGGGTAAGAGGAGACTTTATTGTAAAGGAGAGAGCAGTACGGAGGATCCACCTAGATCCCCCATCATCTGATAAACACATAGAAACAATGTATTCAGTCAGTGTGTGTGTTTCCTACAGATGGATCCAGTAATGGGAACCCACCAGGAGGAAACCTGAAAGATTCTAAAGTTGAAGTTAAAGAAGAGATAAAAGAGGAGGATGATGAGGATGGGGTGATGGAGGAGTCAGAGATTCTAAAAGAACACAAAGATCTGTACCAGGACACCATGGAGGAGTCATCCAGCTACAGAAACCCACCAGAGAGATGTCCCCGTCCTCTGTATTCCCAGGATTCCACACAGGAAGGTCACACCATACCTCACCATCATCAGGTAGATGAGGAACAATCACTGATAGTTATGATTTATATACAGTATATTTGTTACAAACATTATTTTATTATATATTCAGAGTGGAAACCTCGGGGATGATAATATTGATGTTAAAGAAGAATATAAAGAGGAGGATGAGGAGTATGGAGTGATGGAGGAGTTTTCAGAAGGACACAAGGATATGATGGAGCCACCTAATACCAGGAACCCACCAGAGAGATGTCCCCGTCCTCTGTATTCCCGGGATTCCACACAGGAAGGTCACACCATCCCTCACTGTTACAAGGTTGGTGAGACAGAGATTATAAAACACAGACTCATGGAGACAATGTGTGGATTTTTATGTGATGTCACAATAATAAATCTTATATTTTACAGATGATATTCTTTCATTTTCTTGGTTTAGAGTGGAGATCCAATCGATATAGAATTTGAGGTTAAAGCAGAAGAAGAAGAGAGGTATGTGAGAGATGATCAGCAGTCTATGGAGGAGGATGGAATAACGGGGACATTTATAGAGGAGGACACTCCTACAGAGATCAGCACAGGTGGGTCATTAACACTAAATACCTTCCTCCACCCATACTGCTCACTGATTGGTCCAGAGTAGGGCGGGGACTGGGTGATATTAGCCTGTAATACCCTGGTCACTTTCCTGAGCTGTGTTCCCCGTCCTGTATTCCTGTATTTCTCTCGGATAATCTTCCTTCTCTGTGCTGCAGACACAATTTATGTCTCTAGACTGGATTTATGGAGATTCTGGGGTTCAGCTGGCAGCAAAATGTTCATTTTCACCATAGGAGTTACCAGACCTAGGCACCTGGGGTATGTTCTTCAGGTCTTCTGCCCCATACCTGGGACTACCAAGATCTCTGATAGAACAATTCTCCCGGGGGTTACTTGCTCTGTTATCTGCTGGCTGTGCCGGGTGGAGGGATATGTCTGTATAGTCTCACACCCAAGTCACTGAGTGCAGTCTCAGGAGATGGGAGGCAGCGGTGTGGGACCTCTGCAACTTGTCTCATGTGAACATTTAGAGTGGATGTAAACCCTCCATATACCCAGTGAAGTGATTGGCCTCAGGTGATACACAGAGAATAAACAAATCCTCCTACATAAGTTCAAACTTTATAATCAGTTACAGCAAACTGTTTTTTCCCTTTTAGGATAAAGGTTTTACAAGAATAAATAAAAGCTGATTATTGTAAGCACCCCTGTCAGTGGTAAATGGTCTTCCCCATCCCAGTAACTGATACATTCTGCTTTAGAGTTGGAGCTTTTATAGAACAGATTTACTGGCCAGATCACCAGATGAACATATAAGAAATCCTAAAAAGGAAAACTAACATCAGATCTAAGAATCCATAAGCTGCAATATAATAAATATTTTCATTGGGTTTAATGTCTTACATTAAGAATATTTATATTTCTGTCAGCCAATCCAGTAGGAGGTTTATGTCACTGGTGCATGCTGGGGGAGGAAATAAATATTTGGGACAGGCCATGTGCTCACTCTCTTCCCCTGGGATGAGATGTAGGGAGGGGCTGCTGGATGGAGCTCTGCTGTTAGGTCCATTAGCCTGTTTTGGAGCCTAACATGTGCTGAAGTGGTTGTGAAGCTGTCCTGCCTGGTCTGGAGGAAGCTGTGCCAAGGAGGAGACCCAGGGGAGGCCCCTTGCTGGAAGGAGTCATGAAGAAGGCCGGTCTCTAAGGAGGGCCTGGTGACTCACTTGGAGGACGCACTGCAATTTGGGAATGTGCTTACAGTGTTACTCAGTCGGCTTATATCAGTGATGGTGAACCTTGGCACCCAGATGTTTTGGAACTACATTTCCCATGATGCTCAACTACACTGCAGAGTACATGAGCATCATGGGAAATGTAGTTCCAAAACATCTGGGGTGCCAAGGTTCACCATCACTGGCTTATAGGGTCTGACACTGTGAGAGTAGACATTGATCTGCAGAGTCTGTAAGTGATCTGCCAAGGTATCTGAGACCCCCATCCCCCCCAACCCCTCACCTCCAACCCCTCACCTCCTGAACCACTCTGCAATAGGACTATAAAAAGAGAAAAGTGACTGGCACCCAATATCCCTTCTTGGTCCCGGTATTTATGCCATGGATTCAGCCCTGGGTGAAATGCTAGCCATCCTCTGGCTTTTGGAGGAGTTATCCTGCCTTTTGGATGTGAGAGGGATTCTACATTCATATTACACATTACATACTCCTGACCCCTGCACTATATACTCTGTTGTGCATTACATACTCCTGACTTCTGCACTATATACTCTATGTTGTACATTACATAATCCTGACCCCTGCACTATATACTCTATGTTGTACATTACGTACTCCTGACCCCTGCACTATATACTCTATGTTGTACATTACATACTACTGCATTATATACTCCTGACCCCTGTATACATTACACACTCCTGACCCCTGCACTATATCCTCTATGTTGTACATTACATACACCTGACCCTGCACTATATACTCTATGTTGTACATTACATAGTCCTGACCCCTGCACTATATACTCTATGTTGTACATTACATACTCCTGTCCCCTGCACTATACACTCTATGTTGTACATGACATCATTCTGATACTATATAGTCCTATCTGTTGTATCTTCTATAATATTTTGTACATTACATACTCCTGACTTCTGCTCTCTCCCCTCTACTCATTGCTATAATATGGATTCTCTTTTGTTATGCCCATTTCCTACCAGCCGGACATTTTATATCGGTAGATAGTGAGTAGATGTCTCGCACATCAAGGCGTGGCCTGGCTTAGGTCCAGACTGAGACTGCCATTTACTATCATACAGCAGGTCTTGACTTGATGAGTGGCTCCTGGGACACCTAGTCACCCTCTACCATTTACTAGTTACCTTGAGGGGGGAATTGTAAGATCCTCAGAGACAAAGCTGCCTGATGTGGGCGGAGTCCTGGTTTAGGGGAACCAATCTGCTGATGTCTAGTAATAATCTTGGTATTTCTATTTTAGTAGATGGACGGGAGATGAGGAAAACCTCAGAGGATTGTCTCACTTTGTCTCCAGACTGTAAATTAGAAGATGAGGACATCACACAGTATAGTCCAGGAGAAAACCCGGCTACCTCAAATGTCCATCCGGCACCACACAGTGTAGATGGACCATCGTATTCCTCTTATCCTGAGGAACCTCAGACTGTGAGGGACGGTGCCGGACCATCGTATTCCTCTTATCCTGAGGAACCCCAGACTGTGAGGGACGGTGCCGGGCCATCGTATTCCTCTTATCCTGAGGAACCCCAGACTGTGAGGGATGGTGCCGGGCCATCGTATTCCTCTTATGCTGAGGAACCCCAGACTGTGAGGGATGGTGCCGGACCATCGTATTCCTCTTATCCTGAGGAACCCCAGACTGTGAGGGACGGTGCCGGAGCATCGTATTCCTCCTATCCTGAGGAACCTCAGACTGTGAGGGACGGTGCCGGAGCATCGTATTCCTCCTATCCTGAGGAACCTCAGACTGTGAGGGACGGTGCTGTCCTTCCAACAGATAAGAGGTTTTCCTGTACTGAGTGCAGGAAGTGTTTTTCAAAAAAATCAGAACTTGCAAGACATCAAAGATCTCACACGAGGAAGAAGCCATATTCCTGTCCTGAGTGCGGGAAATGTTTTCCAGGCAAGTCAAATCTTAACACACATCAGAGATCTCACACGGGGGAGAAGCCGCATTCCTGTCCTGAGTGCAGGAAATGTTTCTCACTAAAGTCTAATCTTTACAGACATCAGAGATTTCACACAGGGGAGAAGTCACATTCCTGTCCTGAGTGCGGGAAATGTTTTTCACAGATGTCCCATCTTTACACACATCAGAGATCTCACACGGGGGAAAAGCCGTATTCTTGTCCTGAGTGCGGGAAATGTTTTTCACGGAAGTCCACTCTTTACACACATCAGAGATCTCACACGGGGGAGAAGCCATATTCTTGTTCTGAGTGCAGGAAATGTTTTTCACAGAAGTCCACTCTTTACACACATCAGAGATCTCACACGGGGGAGAAGCTGTATTCTTGTCCTGAGTGCGGGAAATGTTTTTCAAGGAAGTCCAATCTTTACACACATCAGAGATCTCACACGGGGGAGAAGCTGTATTCTTGTCCTGAGTGCGGGAAATGTTTTTCACAGAAGTCCACTCTTTACACACATCAGAGATCTCACACGGGGGAGAAGCTGTATTCTTGTCTTGAGTGCGGGAAATGTTTTTCAAGGAAGTCCAATCTTTACACACATCAGAGATCTCACACGGGGGAGAAGCTGTATTCTTGTCCTGAGCGCGGGAAATGTTTTTCACAGAAGTCCACTCTTTACACACATCAGAGATCTCACACGGGGGAAAAGCCGTATTCCTGTCCTGAGTGCAGAAAATGTTTTTCACAGAAGTCCGATCTACACAGACATCAGAGATCTCACACGGGGGAAAAGCCGTATTCTTGTCCTGAGTGTGGGAAATCTTTTTCAAAGAAGTCCACTCTTTACACACATCAGACATCTCACACGGGGGGAGAAGCTGTATTCCTGTCCTGAGTACGGGAAATGTTTTTCAGACAAGTCAAGTTTTAACACACATCAGAGATCTCACACAGGAAAGAAGTGACTTTCCTGTCCTAAATAAGGGAATTGTTCCTCACTGAAGTTCTGTCTTCCTGTACATCAGAGATCCCACACAACCCTCGAGGTGTATTAGTGCCTTGAGTGTGGGAAATGTCTTCTATATGAATGTTGCTGGACATGTGGGGAAGAAGCACACCCTGATATACACCTCAGATATACTCCATGGCTGATCTTCATCATGTAAGAAACAGTTGATAAGAAGATGAGAGATGACCAGAGACATGGATGAAGTGTTGTCCCGTGTTGGCTTTTCATTGGCTGAGTAAATTTTGGGGTGTAGAGTGGTAAGTAGAGCAGTGAAATGAAGGAATCACCTTCAGAATGTCTTGCTTGTCTGTGTGACGGTTACTGATAATGATATAGCGGGTTACAGAGCTAGAAGCTGTGAGATCCCATATATATTTATCAGTAAACTTTACACAGACAAGACAGAGATTCTGAAGTTGATGTCCTTCATTTCAAGGCTCTACTTACCAGTGGTGACCCCGAAGCGTGTCTCTCTGTCTTCAGTCCATCCTTCTCCCATCCCCCAACATTAGGGAAGGAGAACTCGGAGATAAACTAGGTGAGAACTTCT
This sequence comes from Pelophylax lessonae, assembly GCF_965119305.1. Taxonomy (NCBI): domain Eukaryota; kingdom Metazoa; phylum Chordata; class Amphibia; order Anura; family Ranidae; genus Pelophylax; species Pelophylax lessonae. Next base: position 60,126 of record NW_028119775.1, read on the forward strand.
TTCCTTTGCTCCTGTGTGGGTTTGGGTGGCTTGGCGGAGTGCGGCACGAGAGGTAACACCGCTTGTCTTTATATTTCTACATATCTTGTCTGGGTGGAGGTTATTGGTTGGAAAATTTTTATACTGTTTGATTTTCTGTAAATAATTTCTGTTTTCCCTTTGAAGGGAGATATTATGTGTGGTTTGATGAAGTGATTGGCTCAATAGTTACCACTTCACTTACATGTTTAGTTTTTATAAAATAGATGAACAAATATGACAAATGTTGGTCTTATTTTATTTCATTCAGTGATTTCCTCTGATCATTGGGTCCATCTAGTGGCCATAATGTGGTATTAAACTAATTTTCCTGATTGAGGTATTTTGGAACTAATACCTCATTATGGCCACTAGTTGGAGCTGACGATTATAGAAAATCACTGTGTTTATTAGAATACGGCCAGAATTTGTCATGGCTGGACACATGCTTGTTATACTCACCCAACATATTCTTTGCATAGACCCCTTAGTTTCCTATGTCAGGGAGGGGGGGTCATACAAATCCCTGAGATCATACCCATGTATTTATGAGTACAGTACACATTGAAGGACATAAAAACCAGACAGAGTTGTTTTTTAATTCTTTTTGCACCCATGGTAAAATGCAGATTTTGGGCCTGAAGATTAGATAAAACCCCCAAACATATATTTTCAGAAAGCAGAGGCCCTGGAGAATAAAATGGTGGTAAATGTTAAGGTGTTCCTTGTACACAAATGTCACCATCATATCCGGGTTTATTTTCTCCTTTCCCCCATTTTCTATGGTGTGATCTTTTCTACAATACTTTGTTATAATAATGTAACACGTTGTGTATTGTATTGTACACAAATTATTACTGACTCCGCCTCCACATTCCAGACAATTCATTTTCCTGACCAATTGGATTTCTTCCTTTACCATTTTATTCATTTTTTTTTTTTTTGCACTCTTGTTAAAATTAAAGTTAGAATAAAAAATATATTGAAAGAAAAAAATTGTGTGTGTTGTGCAATGATAATAAGCTTGGGTATCCAGAAACGGCTGGTAGGTGACACTTCCATATACAGCCCAAGGAAGTGACAAGGAGCCCCTAGGAACCTTTGGAGGAACCCTGGCTGAGAGAGGCTGGACTTGGCAGTCATATATTATTATTATACAGGATTTATAAAGTGCCAACAGTTTGAGCAGGCTCTACAATGTTAGGGCAAACAGTACAATTACAATAAAATTTAATACAGGAGGAATCGGAGGGTCCTGCTCTTTAGAGCTTACAATCTAGGAGGGAGGGTCAAGTGATACAAAAGGTAATAACTGTGGGGGATGGGCGGATGGAGAAAATAAAAGTGCAGTTGTTAGGTGGGGGCAGAATAGGCTTCTCTGAAGAGATGAGTTTTCAAGCAACGCCTAAAGGTGGATAGAGTAGGAGATAGACAGATTGGAGTAGAGAGTTCCACAGGATAGGAGAGACTCGGGAGAAGTCCTGGAGGTGGGAGGAGGTGTCAAAGGAACAAGAAAGCAGAAGATATTGGGAGGATCAAAGAGGATGATTTGGTTGGCATATTGAGACCATTTTAGTGGTATTGCTGGGGGCCGAGTTGTGAATGACTTTGTAAGTTACCGTTAGTATTTTTTATTTAAATTTGTTGGGTGAGTGGCAGCCAATGAAGGGATTGGCAGAGAGGGGTAGCAGATACTAAGTGGTTTGTAAGGTGGAGGAGTCTGGCAGCAAAATTCATGAGGGACTGAAGGGGGGATAGCCTATGTAAAGGTAAGACAATGAGGAGGGAGTTGCAGTGGTCAAGGTGAGAGATAACCAGGTAATAGGGATGGGCAAATGGTTTGGGATGGTCATAAGTTTGGCTTGAACATCGTCTGTTTGGGTGTTCGCCCAACACCAGAAATTTCTGTGTGCGTGTTTTTCTTTGTTTTTTTCTTTTTTTTCATGTTTGATACTATCAATGCAATTATTATTTTTTTAATTATTTATTTATTTTTTTACAAAATTTCGTTTTCATAGGAGCAGTGATTTTAATTAATGCTTACAATGAAAAGAAAAAGAAAAATTCCTTTAAATATAGTGCCTGGGGAGTCCCCTTATTCTGCCTGTAAAGTGGTGTATCTGTACTGTGTTTAGAACCTGCTGCAGCAAAACTGACATTTATAAAGAAAACAAAATATGACATTTAAATTGATTTTCCCAGCCATTGTCGGCAATGGAAATAAAAAATAAAAATAAAAACAGTGTGGGGGTTCCCCCCGGTCCATACCAGGCCCTTTGAAATCCCCACAATCATTCTCGGTGACTTCAACATCCCAGTTACTACAAACGCTTCTGTTACTTCTACATTTTTTAGTCTAATCTCCTCATTTGGCCTGAAGCAATGGATACACAATGGATAGAGGCTTCTACTCACTCTGGTGGCAACACCCTCAGCCTTGTATTCTCTCACCTATGCACTCCATGCAACCTCTCCAACAATCCTCTCCCTCTCTCTAAACACCACTAGGGATGGGCGAGCGGTTTGGACTGAGCATAACTTCAGCCTGAAATGGCCCCTTCAGATGTTTGCCAAAACACCCAAATTTTCTGTGTGCTCTGCGTTTCTTCTATTTATTTTACTATTTATATCCTGCCGAGCGCACAGTCAATAGGTTGTTAAGAAGCGAGGCTGGGAAACCGGCCAGGGCGTCCTTAACAACAAATGAGTCCTCAGCTGTCAGCGGGCTCTCCCGCAGACAGCTGAATGTAAAAAAATTATTGTTGGCATAGAAAATAAAAAATGGGGAAAAAAATGGCGTGGGGTCCCCACCGTCTACACCAGGTCCCATCCATACAAGGCCCAAAAAAGGCTGCATGCTTGGATAAGGGTCTGGTAAAAATAAAGACATGAGGCAGTTTTTGATAGTTCCTTTATTAAAAAAAATAAAATAAAAAAACAATGTCCCCTGATGCAGATCCATCATCAATCACAACGACCGCTGCACCGCCGACCCAAAAAAAGAAAAAAAAAAAAAAAAACCTCTGCCCACAAAGAAGGCTGACTGTCGAATGTCTGCTCTGCTGGGTGAAAGTTTTTAAATAGGTAATGGACAGAGCCACCTGGTGATGTCACCTGGTGGCCCTGCCCCTTATGATGTCACCGATCCAGCATGCACCAGTTAGTTACATCACAAGGGGGGCAGGCCACTAGATGATGTCACCAGGTGGCCCTGCTCCTTACCTTTTTAAGAACTGTTAGACTGTAATTCCTTGAGGGTGGAGTGTTTTCTTTTTTGGGGTCCAGAGGTGAAGTGGGTGTCATGACTGACGACGGATCTCCATTGGAGGACATTGTTTTTTTGATTTTTCTAGTAGAAAGAATTGTGAAAAATGGTCTCATAGCCTCATTTATTCTTACAATGTACCCCAAACTCATTCACACAGGGGGACGGGATCTGGGGGCCCCCTTGTTAAAGGGGGCTTCATGATTCTGATAAGCCCCCTGCATGCAGGCCCCTGCACCCACAGGCCAAGGTTTTGGGGAAGAGGCCCTTGTCCCTATCAACATAGGACAAGGTGCTTTGGGGCACATCCCCCATGTTGAGGGTATGTAGCCTGGTATGATTCAGGAGGGGCACTCGTCCGCCCCCCCCCCCCCTTTCCTGGCCTGCCAGGCTGCATGCTCGGATAAGGGTCAGGTATAGATTTTGGGGGACCTCATGCCATTTGTTTTTTAAATTTTGGCATGGAGTTCCCCTTAAAATTCATGCCAGACCCAAAGGGCCTGGTATGGATTTTGGGGGACCCCACACCGATTTTTCCCCGATTTTCTTCTTGCCGGCAATTTTTTTTTCTACATTCTGCTGTCATCTGGGAAGCCCACTGACAGCTCATGACTCATTCCTTGTTAAGGACGCAGTGGCCGGCTTCCCGGTTTCGCTTCCTAACAACCTATTGACTGTGCGCTCGGCGGGATGTAAATAGTAAAAAAAATGAAAACACAGAGCACACAGAAAATTCGGGTGATTGGTGAAGTTATCCTCGGCCCAAACCGCTCGCCCATCCCTAGTGGTGTTTAGAGGGAGGGAGAGGATTGTTGAGAGGATACATGGAGGGCATCGGTGGGGGAATACAAGGGTGAGGGTGTTGCCACCAGAGTGAGTAGAAGCCTCAACCCATTGTGTATCCATTTCTTCAGGCCCAATTAGGAGGTTAGACTGAGAAGTTTGGAAGTTTGGAAGTGTTCATAGTAACAGGGATGTTGAAGTCTCTGAGAATGATTGTGGGGATTTCAGAAGAGAGAAAGTAGGGCAGCCAGGCAGAGAAGTCATCAAGGAAAGTTAATACCAATCCAGCTTCAAATGATGAGAGGGAGGAGAGTGGAGAACCTGGAAGGTGATCTGTGAGGATAGGAGGATTCCCACTCCACCTCCCTTGTGTTCCCCAGGTCTAGATTTACACCTACTTCATTCATCTTATGGTGTTTATCAACAAATGAAGTAAACTGATCCATGTGCAAATTCATATACAACATAAAGTGTTTGTGCTCAAGATACTGTTCCCTGCAGATCTACTGCTTCCACTTTGCACCTACTTCATTAATCTTATAATATTTTCTATAAAGTAAAAATCTGTGCAAATTCATGTAATCATACAATATTGTGTACTCAATATTGTGTTCTCGCAAGTCCACTGCTTCCTCTTTGCATCCATTTCAATTATTTTATTTTGCTCAATAAAACTCCACAAATTAATGAAAAGTTGATAAGGTGTGAAAGTTCTCTGTGCTCCAAACTGTGCCAGCTGTAGTGTAGCCACGCCTTCTTCCACCTCTTACACACGTGATGGTGAGGGCGCCCCCTTAGTAGTGCTTCCCCACTCACCAGAGCAATATGACTCCCAGCTTTTCAGCAACCAGAGTCACAAACATCCTTCACACTCTCCTCACCTCCGATGGCAAAGGAACTGGATCCTCCTCGCTCACTCCTGCAAGTCTGCTGCGCTTTCTGTCAGTCTCCCTCCTAGACTCGGCTTCCTCCTCCGACCGCTGTTCCAGCAGGAGCTCCGCCTCTTCACACTCAGGGAGGAGAGAAAGGGGAAGGATATACAGTACACACACACAGCACAAGGCCGTGTTCACACTACCAGACGGTTCTCAGGGCTGCAGTTCCTCTGAGCTCCACAAGGTGGTGATCTCACCTCTACCCAGACAGGAAGTCTCTATGGAATACAGACAGGAAGTCTATGGAATACAGACAGGAAGTGATGTTAGGTAAAGAGGACATTCCATAGAACGTAGAGGGAAGACACTGCAGGATCTGGCAGCAGAGGAGGTAATAAGTAGATTAACCCCTTCAAGGGGATCAGTTGATGATTAATATATCTTGCTTCCAAAGCTGACCACACATGGATGGACATGTGACCGATCCCTGCTAAACCAGCTGAATTTCCATGTATCTATGGTCACCTCCCCTCCCCCTTATCTCCTTCATTATGTAAGTCATGCTGAGATAATCTCCCATTGGCTGAGCAATATTCTCATTTGTCTCTGAGCTCCTTCTTGCTATTCCTCGTCCTGCCTGTTGTTTCCTTGGATTGATTTTCTGTGTAGTGACCCCGGCTTCATCTCTTGGATGCGCTCGTCTGTTGCTTGTCCTGACCTTTATCCTGATTCCTGGATCTCCTCCTCATCTCTCCTCCATATCCTCTTACACAGCTTTTCTCCACACCTGCAGTGACCCTGGGGGTGGAAACTTGGCACCAGCATGCAGCAAAATCCATCCCCACCATTAGGAGCTCTGGAGAAAATTGTCTGCTATTTACACTCCGTTCCTCCACACGTCACCTGCTCACATGAGAGATTACTTTCACACATTCCTGACAGATCTCTGTATGGTAAAGGTCAAAGTTCACTCTTCATTTTAGAAGAAGTGGGAGGCACCCGGGAACAATGATTTGGTTTGCACAGGATCCTCATATAGAGAACCCCTCAAATCTCCCCATCTAAATGTCCCTCCATCCAGAGTCTATATGTCCTATGACATCACACTGACCTCACAGCTCCTCCCCCCAATGTCCCTCCATCTGGCTTTTTTTTTCTCATGCTCTGAGGATGTGGGCGGACCCTTGGCATCCTCACTAGCAAAGTGGGACTGTTGGTCCTGCGTTGTATGTAATGATGTCAGAATGCCTGCAACAAGCTTTTACCCTGCGTAGTGTGGGGGTCCTGTGTTGGTAAATTATACCTCAGTCTGAGGTGGGGCTTTAATCAAATGGAAACCCGAATGGTGAGGTGAGGAGGATTCTGGGAATTTCATTTGATTTTACTATTTGTGTTCAGATCTAGAGTTTTCCTCCTGTGAAGTCTGGAGATCATATGACCATCACATTGCCTCCACCTCCCTCCCTAATAGAATAGGGAAATACAAAGAAGATTCTAGAAGTCACCAGAGAGATCATCGAGGAGAGGTGAGGGGTGCTGGGAATTCTGGGACATTATCCAGTAACAGACAAGGGATGTGTCTGGATGGTGACTGTATCATTGTGTGTGTCAGGTTCCTATAAGGTGTCAGGATGTCACTGTCTATTTCTCCATGGAGGAGTGGGAGTATTTAGAAGGACACAAGGATCTCTACAAGGACGTCATGATGGAGAATCAGCCGCACCTCACATCACCGGGTAAGAGGAGACTTTATTGTAAAGGAGAGAGCAGTACGGAGGATCCACCTAGATCCCCCATCATCTGATAAACACATAGAAACAATGTATTCAGTCAGTGTGTGTGTTTCCTACAGATGGATCCAGTAATGGGAACCCACCAGAGAGATGTCCCCGTCCTCTGTATTCCCGGGATTCCACACAGGAAGGTCACACCATCCCTCACCATCATCAGGTAGATGAGGAACAATCACTGATAGTATCATTAGGATCTGTACATTATCTGCATTGTTACCATTGATGTCATTTTTATTATATATTCAGAGTGGAAACCTGAGAGATTCTAAAGTTGAGGTTAAAGAAGAGATAAAAGAGGAGGATGATGAGGATGGGGTGATGGAGGAGTCAGAGATTCTAAAAGAACACAAAGATCTGTACCAGGACACCATGGTGGAGTCATCCAGCTACAGAAACCCACCAGAGAGATGTCCCCGTCCTCTGTATTCCCGGGATTCCACACAGGAAGGTCAAACCAACCCCCACCATCATCAGGTAGATGAGTGACAATTATTGGTAGTTCTGATTTATATACAGTATATTTGTTACAATGAATGTTTTATTTTATATTCAGAGTGGAAACCTCAGGGATGATAATATTGATGTTAAAGAAGAGTATAAAGAGGAGGATGAGGAGTATGGAGTGATGGAGGAGTTTTCAGAAGGACACAAGGATATGATGGAGCCACCTAATACCAGGAACCCACCAGAGAGATGTCCCCGTCCTCTGTATTCCCGGGATTCCACACAGGAAGGTCACACCATCCCTCACTGTTACAAGGTCAGTGAGACAGAGATTATAAAACACAGACTCATGGAGACAATGTGTGGATTTTTATGTGATGTCACAATAATAAATCTTATAACCTACAGATGATATTCTCTCTCATTTTCTTGGTTTAGAGTGGAGATCCAATCGATATAAAATTTGAGATTAAAGCAGAAGAAGAAGAGAAGTATGTGTGGGATGATCAGCAGTCTATGGAGGAGGATGGAATAACGGGGACATTTATAGAGGAGGACACTCCTACAGAGATCAGCACAGGTGGGTCATTAACACTAAATACATTCCTCCACCCATACTGCTCACTGATTGGTCCAGAGTTTATGTCACTGGTGCATGCTGGGGGAGGAAATAAATATCTGGGACAGGTCATGTGCTCGCTCTCTTCCCCTGGGATGAGGTGTAGGGAGGGGCTGCTGGATGGAGCTCTGCTGTTAGGTCCATTAGCCTGTTTTGGGGCCTAACATGTGCTGAAGTGGTTGTGAAGTTGTCCTGCCTGGTCTGGAGGAAGCTGTGCCAAGGAGGAGACCCAGGGGAGGCCCCTTGCTGGAGAGATCCATGAAGAAGGCCGGTCTCTAAGGAGGGCCTGGGGACTCACTTGGAGGACGCACTGAAATTTGGGAATGTGCTTACAGTGTTGCTTAGTCGGCTTATAGGTTCTGACACTGTGAGAGTAGACATTGATCTGCAGAGTCTGTAAGTGATCTGCCATGGTATCTGAAACCCCCATCCCCCCAACCCTCACCTCCTGAACCATTCTGCAATAACACTTTAAAAAGACAAAAGTGAGTGGCGCCCAATAACCTTTCATGGTCCCGGTATTTATGCCATGGATTCAGCCCTGGGGTGAACGGCTAGCCTGCCCCTGGCTTTTGCAGGAGTTATCCTGTCTTTTGAATGTCAGAGGGATTCTACATTCATATTACACATTACATCCTCCTGACCCCTGCACTATATACTCTATGTTGTACATTACATAGCAGATTTCTGTTATCTCCCCTCTATCCACTGCTATATATACACATAATATGGATTCTCTTTTGATACACCCATTTCCTACCAGCTGGACATGTTATATCTGATGATTTGATTGGAGGACAGACTTTTACATGGTGATAATAATGTGATAACATCCTCCAACTTTGGAGCCTTAAACAGAAAGTGATAATGAGGGAGGAGTCAGTAACCCAATGATGGTGGTCTTCATCTTGGTTGCTCTCCCCCCATCCTCACTCTCTGACCTCTGGTGGGGCTCAGCCCCGCTGTTATTCATGACTAAATCATGGACTAAATAAGGAAGTGCGGGACTTCTTGTGTTGGGAAGATGGCAATGAGTGATAGAGGGGGAGGGGACACTCGTCCTATAATCCCCTCATCACTGTCACTCCTATAAAAGACAGTTCTCGTTGTTTCCTCACTCTCTGACTAAGGTCCATGAATAAAGAAATGAACTGGTAGGAGATCAGAGGACCCATTTACTAGTTACAGGCAATGGTAGATAGTGAGTAGGTGTCCCACACATAAAGCCGTGGCCTGGCGTAAGTCCAGACTGAGACTGCCATTTACTATCATACAACAGGTCTTCACTTGATGTGTGGCTCCTGGGACACCTAGTGACCCTCTACCATTTACTAGTTACCTTGAGGGGGGAATTGTAAGATCCTCAGAGACAAAGCTGCCTGATGTGGGCGGAGTCCTGGTTTAGGGGAACCAATCTGCTGATGTCCAGTAATAATCTTTTTATTTCTATTTTAGTACATGGACGGGAGATGAGGAAAACCTCAGAGGATTGGCTCACTTTGTCTCCAGACTGTAAAGTAGAAGATGAGGACATCACACAGTATAGTCCAGTAGAAAATCTGGCTTCCTCAAATGTCCATCCGGCACCACACAGTGTAGATGGACCATCGTATTCCTCTTATCCTGAGGAACCTCAGACTGTGAGGGAGGGTGCCGGACCATCGTACTCCTCTTATCCTGAGGAACCTCAGACTGTGAGGGACAGTGCCGGACCATCGTATTCCTCTTATCCTGAGTTGCCTCAGACTGTGAGGGACAGTGCCGGACCATCGTATTCCTATTATCCTGAGGAACCTCAGACTGCTAGGGACGGTGTTGTCCTTACAACAGATAAGAGGTTCTCCTGTACTGAGTGCGGGAAGTGTTTCCGTTTAAAATGCCAACTTAATGTGCATAAAAGATCTCACACTGGTGAGAAGCCATATTCCTGTCCTGAGTGCGGGAAATGTTTTGCAGACAAGTCCAATTTTTCCAGACATCAGAGATCGCACAATGGTGATAAGCCGTATTCCTGTCCTGAGTGCGGGAAATGCTTTTCATTGCAGTCCCATCTTTCCACACATCAGAGATGGCACATTGGTGAGAAGCCATATTCCTGTCCTGAGTGCGGGAAATGTTTTGCACAGAAGTCCGTTCTTTCCAAACATCAGAGATTGCACACTGGTGAGAAACTGTATTCCTGTCCTGAGTGCTGGAAATGTTTTACACAGAAGTCCACTCTTTCCATGCATCAGAGATTGCACACTGGTGAGAAGCCGTATTCCTGTCCTGAGTGCGGGAAATGTTTTGCACAGACGTCCGCTCTTTCCAAACATCAGAGATCGCACACTGGTGAGAAGCCGTATTCCTGTCCTGAGTGCGGGAAATGTTTTGCACAGAAGTCCACTCTTTCCTCACATCAGAGATCGCACACTGGTGAGAAGCCGTATTCCTGTCCTGAGTGTGGGAAATGTTTTTCAGAGAAGTCCACTCTTTCCTCACATCAGAGATTGCACACTGGTGAGAAGCCGTATTCCTGTCCTGAGTGCGGGAAATGTTTTTCAGTGAAGTCCAAGCTTTCCATACATCAGAGATTGCACACTGGTGAGAAGCCGTATTCCTGTCCTGAGTGCGGGAAATGCTTTTCAGATAAGTCCAATTTTTCCAAACATCAGAGATTCCACAAGGGTGAGAAGCCGTATTCCTGTCCCGAGTGCGGGAAATGTTTTTCACAGAAGTCCAATCTTTACACACATCAGAGAGCTCACACGGGGGAGAAGCCACTTTCTTGTCCTGAGTGAGGGAAATGTTTTTCACAGAATTCCCATCTTTCCAAACATAAAATATCTCACACAGGGCAGAAGCCATATTCCTGTCCTGAGTGAGGGAATTGTTCCTTACTGAAGTCCTGTCTTCCTGTACAGATTATTTTTATTAGGATTTTTTTAAAATTACAAACAGTCGAAAATGCAAACACGTTGTGTAACTGTACTAAAGTCAAGGTTACAAAAAAAAAAATCAAACCAAGATACATAACATAGGGTAATGGCAGTCAACATTAGAACATAGTGTCACGCAATTGAGTGTGGAGATTAGGAATCCTACAGGCCTGTGGGGAGATAGATACCTGCTCTGGAGCGGGGCGGAATCGGGAGGGGTTCACATGAAATGGGAAAGAAGTAGAGATGCGGAGATCGATAAGGAGGGGGGTTTACACCCAGGACACCCCCCAAGGGGAACTCACTGTGTCCTAAGGGCACGCCTCCCTCCCCCCCTCAACCCCCGGTCTCCCCTTCCGATTCCTCTCCCTCCATCAATGTGTTAGACAGTAATCATTAAGTTATACATTTACCCAGATTGGCCATTCTCTTTCACATTTGGAGATAGACAGATCAGCCAGTGTTAATAGTCTCTCATAAGAGTGGTTGTCGTGCACCAGGGACACCAAGTCAGCAAAAGTTGGGGTATGAACAGATTTCCAGTGTCGCAGGAGAATTTGGCGGGTGGCTAAAAGAATATGGGAGACCACAGTCCTGTGCCACAGGGGGAATTTGTTGATATCTAGATGTAGGATGGCTAGAGAAGGGTCCGGTTTAGTTATGATCCCCGTAATTGTGGAAATGAGTGCAAACACCTGATCCCAAAGTTTGCTCAGTTTTGGACACAACCAGAGGGAGTGAAAAGGGGTGCCCACCTGTCTGCATCCCCTCCAGCAGTTGGGCGAGTGTGCGGGTGACATTTTGGATAGACGATAGGGAGTATAGTACCAGCAGTTTTCTATTTTGATCGCAAGCTCCCAGTGTGTGGAGCAACGCGAGCTCACGACAACTGTTCGCAAGACATTTTTCCAGTCAGCAAGATCGAAAGTCCGGCCTAGGTCAGAGTCCCATTTCACCATGGGGGGATTTGTTGGTTGTAAGGTTAAGTTGTAGAAGGTTATACAGCCGTGAGATATGACCTTTTTTTGGGGAGGAAGGTGGGAGCATGAGATCTTTCAGTTCCTCATGCACCGTGAAATGTGGTAGGGAATGTGATGTAAGGAAATGCAGGATGCTAAGACAAGAGAAGCGGGCCAGAGGCATGAGGAGATGGCTGTCCAATAGTTCCGCTAGTGATTTGACACGGCCATCGGATAGCAAATCGGTTACATATGAGATGCCTGAGGAGCATAGGATACAGGTGTTCAGGTTAGGGAGAAGATGGAGAAATATGTCTATGTCAATTTTGTGTGTTAAAGAGGTACCCCCTCTTTAACACACAAGGCATTAGGGTATTGAATTTCCTCCATGCTAAAAGTGATGCTGTTATGGTGGGGGGTCTGTGTTTCAGTGTCAGAGGTGTCCACTGGTCTGCTAAGAGTAGTAGAGGTAAATTTTTCCCAGGGGTCAGGGAGGTTTCCAGGTCTACCCAGCCAGGTATGTTGGTGGTGGAGAACCAGTGTCTAGATTGTTCCATCACTGCCGCCCAGTAATAATTGTGGCGATCTGGCAATCCAGCACCTCCCAACGAACTGTGGAGGGAGAGGATTCGATGGGCACATATGGCTGATCTTCATAGTGTAAGAAACAGTTGATAAGGAGATCAGAGATGATCAGAGACATGATACCAGAAAAACTATCAGCGCAAACCAAAATATAACACAAAACTAATGTGTGTGAATATAGTGTGGAAAAATATATCCTCAAGTGTGTAAATGCTAATCCGGCAGCAAACACCAATCGTGTTCACAAATCACAAACCATACAAATAATACAAAAATGTGCTGCGCCAGAAATCACACAAATAAAACAGTGATATTATGTGATAATAATAGATGAAAAACAGTTCATAAGGCACATAATCGTGCTAGTGCTCCAATCTCCAAAAGTCCCAGTGTTCAACTGAAATGTGATCCAATCGTGATAAACAACGAATATTGTGAACACCGTTTAGTAAATCCCTCCACCAGACAGATAAGCCTCTCACCTTCCCATCAGACCCAAATGGGCCAGCAATCACATAACATGGATAATGGATTTCCAGGAAAGGGCCTCTCTACTGTGTAGCTCCAGGGATTCCAAGATATATGTGGGGATAAGAATGGGACAAAATCTAGTGCTCTCCGTATATATATATATATATATATAAATCGGCTTTATTGAAGAGAATAAACAAACTCACATTTGCAGGGCACTCAGCCGTGCCTGCTTTGCTGACATGTAGTGTAGATAGTGCTCCGGAGAAACGATCTGCGTCGGCCACGCACGCTCCGCCCCCCCTATACGCGTTACGTCGAGCGTGATGCTCCTTTGACTTAACCCCTACCGAGGAAGTCAAAGGAGCATCACGCTCGACGAATGTGAGTTTGTTTATTCTCTTCAATAAAGCTGATTTATATATATATATATATATATATATATATATATATATATACGGAGAGCACTAGATTTTGTCCCATTCTTATCCCCACATATATCTTGGAATCCCTGGAGCTACACAGTAGAGAGGCCCTTTCCTGGAAATCCATTATCCATGTTATGTGATTGCTAGCCCATTTGGGTCTGATGGGAAGGTGAGAGGCTTATCTGTCTGGTGGAGGGATTCACTAAACGGTGTTCACAATATTCGTTGTTTATCACGATTGGATCACATTTCAGTTGAACACTGGGACTTTTGGAGATTGGAGCACTAGCACGATTATGTGCCTTATGAACTGTTTTTCATCTATTATTATCACATATGATCAGAGACATGGATGAAGTGTTGTACCGTGTTGGCTTTTCATTGGCTGAGTAAATTTTGGGGTGTAGAGTGGTAAGTAGAGCCGTGAAATTAAGGAATCACCTTCAGAATGTCTTGCTTGTCTGTGTGACGGTTACTGATAATGATATAGCGGGTTACAGAGCTAGAAGCTGTGAGATCCCATATATCTTTATCAGTAAACTTTACACAGACAAGACAGAAATTCTGAAGTTGATGTCCTTCATTTCAAGGCTCTACTTACCAGTGGTGACCCGGAAGCGTGTCTCTCTGTCTTCAGTCCATCCTTCTCCCATCCCCCAACAGGAGGGAAGGAGAACTCAGAGATAAACTAGGTGAGAACTTCTTTCCTTTGCTCCTGTGTGGGTTTGGGTGGCTTGGCGGAGTGCGGCACGAGAGGTAACACCGCTTGTCTTTATATTTCTACATATCTTGTCTGGGTGGAGGTTATTGGTTGGAAAATATTTATACTGTTTGATTTTCTGTTTTCCCTTTGAAGGGAGATATTATGTGTGGTTTGATGAAGTGATTGGCTCAATAGTTACCACTTCACTTACATGTTTAGTTTTTATAAAATAGATGAACAAATATGACAAGCATTCATTCATCTATGACAAATGTTGTTTTAATTTGATTTCATTCAGTGATTTCCTATGATCATTGGGTCCATCTAGTGGTCATAATGCGGTATTGAACTATTTTTCCTGATTGAGGTATTTTGGAACTAATACCTCATTATGGCCACTAGTTGGAGCTGACGATTATAGGAAATCACTGTGTTTATTAGAATACAGCCAGAATTCGTCACGGCTGGACACATGCTTGTCACACTCACCCAACATATTCTTTGCATAGAGCCCTTAGTTTCCTATGTCGGGGGGGGGGGGGGAGGGGGGTCATACAAATACCTGAGATCACACCCATGTATTTATGAGTACTGTACACATTGAAGGACATAAATACCAGAGCTGTGTTTGCATTATTTTTGCACACATGGTAAAATGCAGCTTTTGGGCCTGAAGATTAGATAAAACCCCCAAACATATATTTTCTGAAAGCAGAGGCCCTGGAGAATAAAATGGTGGTAATTGTTAAGGTGTTCCTCGTACACAAATGTCACCTTCATATCCAGTTTTATTTTTTCCTTTCCCCCATTTTCTATGGTGTGATCTTTTCTACAATACTTTGTTATAATAATGTAACACGTTGTGTATTGTATTGTACACAAATTATTACCGATTCCGCCTCCACATTCCAGACAAGTCATTTTCCTGACCAATTGGATTTCTTTCTTTACTGTTTTATTCATTTTTTTGCACTCTTGTTAAAATTAAAATTAGAATAAAAAATATATTGAACAAAAAAAATTGTGTGTCGGTGCAATGATGACAAGCTTCAGTATCCAGAAACGGCTGGTAGGTGACACTTCCATATACAGCCCAAGGAAGTGACAAGAAGCCCCTAGGAACCTTTGGAGGAACCCTGGCTGAGAGAGGCTGGACTAGGCAGTCATATATTATTATTATACAGGATTTATAAAGCGCCAACAGTTTGCACATGCTCTACAATGTTAGGGCAAACAGTACAATTACAATAAAATTCAATACAGGAGGAATTGGAGGGTCCTGCTCTTTAGAGCTTACAATCTAGGAGGGAGGGTCAAGTGATACAAAAAGTAATAACTGTGGGGGATGGGCTGATGGAGAAAATAAAGTACAGTTGTTAAGTGGGGGGCAGAATAGGCATTTCTGAAGAGATGAATTTTCAGGGGTAGAGAGTTCCACAGGATCGGAGAGACTCGGGAGAAGTCCTGGAGGTGGGAGGAGGTGACAAGGGAACTAGAAAGCAGAAGATATTGGGAGGATCAAAGAGGATGATTTAGTTGGCATACTGAGACCAGGTTAGTGGTGTAGCTTGGGCCGAGTTGTGGATGGCTTTGTAAGTTAACGTTCGTATTTTTAATTTAAATTTGTTGGGTGAGTGGCAGCCAATGGAAGGATTGGCAGAGAGGGGTAGCAGATGCTGAGTGGTTTGTAAGGTGGAGGAGTCTGGCAGGAGCATTCATGAGGGACTGGAGGCGGGATAGCCAATGTAAAGGTAAGCCAATGAGGAGGGATTTGCAGTAGTCAAGGCGAGAGATAACAGGGAGTAGGGAATGGCAAATGATTTGGGACGGGCATAAGTTCGGCTTGAACTCCGTCTGTTTGGGTGTACACCCAACACCAGAAATTTCTGTGTGCGTGTTTTTCTTTTTTATTATTTTTTCATGTTTGCAATTTTTTTTTGTACAAAATATCATTTTTAACGAAGCAGTGATTTTAATTAATGCTTAAAATGAAAAAAAAAAATCCTTTAATTATAGTGCCTGGGGGTCCCCTTAGTCTGCCTGTAAAGTGGTGTATCTGTACTGTGTATAGAACCTGCTGCAGCAAAACTGACATTTATAAATAAAAAAAAAATATGACATTTAAATTGATTTTCCCAGCCATTGTTGGCAATAGAAATAAAAAATAAAAATAATAACAGTGTGGGGGTCCCCCTCAGTCCATACCAGGCCCTTTGAAATCCCCACAATCATTCTTGGTGACTTCAACATCCCAGTTACTACAAACACTTCTGTTACTTCTACATTTTTTAGTCTAATCTCCTCATTTGGCCTGAAGCAATGGATACACAATGGATAGAGGCTTCTACTCACTCTGGTGACAACACCCTCAGAGTTGTATTCCCCCACCTATGCACTCCATGCATCCTCTCCAACAATCCTCTCCCTCCCTCTAAACACCACTAGGGATGGCGAATGGTTTGGACCGAGCATAACTTCAGCCTGAAATGGCCCCTTCGGGTGTTCGCCAAACACCCAAATTTTCTGTGTGCTCTGCGTTTCTTCTATTTATTTTACTATTTACATCCATTTACCAACAAATGAGTCCTCAGCTCTCAGCGGGCTTCCCCGCAAACAGCTGAATGTAAAAAAAATAATTGTTGGCCAAGAAAATAAAAAATGGGGAAAAAAATGGCGTGGGGTCCCCACCGTCTATACCACGCCCCATCCATACCAGGCCCAAAAAAGGCTGCATGCTTGGATAAGGGTCTGGTATAGATTTTGATTCGAAACCACAGGTCAATTTTCTTTTAAAAAATGGCATATCTTCCCCCCAAAATCCATACCAGACCCTTATACAAGCACACAGCCTGGCAGGCCAGGACAGGGGTGAGGAAAAGCGAGTGCCCCCCAAACCATACCAGGCCACATGCCCTCAACATGGGGGTGTGCTTTGGGTTAGGAGGTATCTGCAGGGGGCTTATCGGAATCTGGAAGCCCCCTTGAAAAAGGGGGCCCCCAGATCCTGGCCCTCATTTACCAAAAAAATGTCAAAAATAAAGACATGATCCAATTTTTGACAGTTCCTTTATAAAAAAAATAAAATAAAAAAACAACGTCCCCTGATGTAGATCCATCGTCAATCACAATGACCGCTGCACCGCCGAGCCAAAAAGAGAAACAAATACCCTCCGCCCACGAGGAAGGCTGACTCTCGAATGCTTGCTCCGCTGGGTGACAGTTTTTAAATAGGTAAGGGGCAGGTGATATCACCTGGTGGCCCTGCCCCATGATGTCATCAATCCAGCATGCACCAGTTAGTTACATCACAAGGGGGGGTCACCAGGTGATGTCACCAGGTGGCCCTGCTCCTTACCTGTTTAAGAACTGTCAGACTGTCATTCCTTATTAACCACTTGCCGACTGCCTAACGACTATCTACGCCGGCAGTCAGCCCCTCACAGGCAAAGTGTGAGCGATGTCCGCTGGTCACTCGCGATCGTCCGTTACACCGGGAGAAAGGCAGGCGGCTAATGTAAACAAAGCCGCCTGTCAATCTCCCTTGTGTAACAGCAGAGATCATACGGTCCTGCTATGTAGGACCGTAGATCTCTGCTGTTACATGAAAAACCACATCCAATCACAGTTAGAAGCACGCCCCTAGGGACACACTTAACCCCTCCTTCTCAAATAAAGTTAACCCCTTCCCTGCCAGTGTCATTTTTACAGTAACAGTGCATATGTATTGCACTGATTACTGTAGTAATGTCAATGGTACCCCCAAAAATGTGAGTCAAGGGTCCGATCTGCAATGTCGCAGTTCCACAAAAAAATCGCAGATCGCCGCCATTTCTCGTTAAAAAAAAAAAAAACAACAAAAATGACAAAAATCTTTCCCTTAGTTAATAAACGCAATAACTTTTGCGCAAACCAATCAAAATACGCTTTTTGCGATTTTTTTTTTTTTACCAAACATTTGTAGCAGAAAACAAATTGGACTAAAATTTTAAAAAATTTTGATTTTTACTTTTTTTTTTGGGGAATTTCATATAAAAAAATGTGAAAAATATTGTTATTTTTGCAAAATTGTCACATTTTTTTGTTTATAGCGCATGATCAAAAAATCGCACAGGTGATCAAATACCACCAAAAGAAAGCTCCGTTTGTGGGAAAAAAGGACGTCAATTTCATTTGGGTAGAGCGTCGCACGACCGCACAATTGTCCGTTAAAGTCACGCAGTGCCGAATCGCAAAATAGGCCCTGGTCAGGAAGGGGGTAAAATCTTCCGGGGCTTAAGTGGTTAAGGGTGGAGTGTTTTTTTTTTGGGGTCCAGAGGTGCAGTGGGCATCGTGAATGACGATGGGTCTACATGGGGGGACATTGTTTTTTTATTTTTTTCTATAAAAGGAATTGTGAAAAATGGGCTCATAGCCTCATTTACATTGTACCCCAAAATCATTCACATAGGGGGGGCGGGATCTGGGGGCCCCCTTGTTAAAAGTGGTTTCATTATTCTTGTAAGCCCCCTGCCTGCAGATCCCCACAACCACAGGCCAAGGTTGTGGGGAAGAGGCCCTTGTCCCCATCAACATAGGGACAAGGTGCTTTGGGGTGCACCCCCCCCCCCCATATTGAGGGCATGTAGCCTGGTATGATTCAGGGGGGGGGGGCACTCGCTTGTCCCCCCCTTTCCTGGCCTGCCAGGCTGCATGCTCAGATAAGGGTCAGGTATAAATTCTAGGGGGACCTGATGCCATTTGTTTTTTAAATTTTGGCATGGTTTTCCTCTTAAAATTGATGCCAGACCCAAAGGGCCTGGTATGGATTTTGGGGGACCCCATGCCGATTTTTCCCATTTTTTTTCTTGCCGGCAATTTTTTTTTTTTTTTTTACATTCTGCTGTCAGCGGGGATGCCCACTGACAGCTCATGACTCATTTGTTGTTAAGGACGTAGTGACCGGCTTTCTGGTCTCGCTTCCTAACAACCTATTGACTGTGCACTCGGCGGGATGTAAATAGTGGTGTTTAGAGGGAGAGGATTGTTGGAGAGGATGCATGGAGGGCATCGGTGGGAGAATACAAGGCTGAGGGTGTTGACACCAGAGTGAGTAGAAGCCTCTATCCATTGTTTGCTAAAGACAACAACATTATCAGCAGTAATCAGCACGGGTTTACAAATGGGCGTTCTTGTCAAACCAATCTCTTTCTACGAGGAGGTGAGCTGTGAGCTAGATAGGGGCAGACCAGTGGATGTGGTGTACCTAGATAGGGGGGGACCAGTGGATGTGGGGTACTTGGATTTCGCTAAGGCATTTGATACAGTTCCCCACAAGTGCTTAATTTATAAAATAAGGTCTGCAGGCATTGACCGCAAAGTCTGCTCTTGGATACGGAACTGGCTAAAAGGGCGTGTCCAAAGGGTGGTAATAAACAGCGCATACTCAGACTGGTCTGAGGTGGTAAGCGGGGTCCCCCAAGGCTCAGTCCTGGGACCAACCTTGTTCAATTTATTCATAAATAGTATTGAAGACGGGATCAGTAGCTCTATATCAGTTTCTGCAGATGACACAAAATTGGGCAGGGCAATAACTGCACAGCGTGAAGCAGATATTCTACAGAATGACCTGGACAAAATACCGGAGTGGGCAACGACATGGCAAATGAGGTTTAACGTGGAGAAGTGTAAGGTTTTGCACTTGGGGACTAAAAGCATAAAAACACAATACACGTTAGGGGGGGAACCTTTGGGGGTATCAAAAATGGAGAAAGATCTGGGAGTCCTGGTAGAGGATAGACTAAGCAATAGCATGCAATGCCAAAGCAGGCAGAATATTAGCATGGATAAAGAAAGGGATGTATTCCAGAGATAAGACTATAATCCTTCCACTTTATAAAACTCTGGACCGACCGCATCTGGAGTATTCTGTCCAGTTCTGGTCGCCAGTCCTCAGGAGGGATGTGTTGGAGCTGGAGACGGTCCAGAGAAGGGCAATTAAACTAATTAGGGGATTGGAGGACCTTAATTATGAAGAGTGTCTGCAATCGCTTGATTTATTCTCCCTGGAGAAGAAACGCCTGAGAGGGGACATGATAGCAATTTGTAAATATCTCAATGGTGATCTCAGCATAGAACAAAAGCTATTCAGTCGGAAGGATTGCATGAGGACTCGAAGGGCATACAATGTGTCTGGAGGAGAAGCGTTTTTATAGTTAGTGAGGTTGAAAAAAAGACACCAGTCCATCCAGTTCAACCTAGGATGTGTGTGTGTTTGCTGTTAACCATACATTGTATACCCCTGTATGTTGTACATTGTATACCCCTGTATGTTGTACATTGTATACCCCTGTATGTTGTGGTCTTTAAGGTGCCCATCTAATAGTTTTTTGAAACTATCAATGCTCCCAGCTGATACGACTGTTTGCAGAAGAGAATTCCACATCCTTACTGCTCTCACAGTGAAGAACCCCCTGCGTATTTTAAGGTTAAACGTTTTTTCCTCTAGTTTTAGTGAGTGGTCACGTGTCTTATTGTATTCCCTTTCTCTGAATAGTTTGTTCTTTATGCTCGGGTCGCCAGTACAGTATTTGTACATTGATATCATATCTCCCCTCAATCGTCTCTTCTCCAGAGAGAATAAGTTCAGTGCTTGTAGTCTTTCCTCATAGCTGATGTCCTCCATTCCCCTAATTATTTTTGTTGCCCTTCTCTGGACTTTCTCCAGTTCCAGCACATCCTTCTTGAGGACCGGTGCCCAGAACTGGACAGCATACTCCAGATGTGGCCGGACCAGAGTCTTGTAGAGCGGGAGAATAATCTCTTTATTTCTGGAGTGAATCCCCTTTTTTATACATCCCAGTATTCTGTTGGCTTTGCTTGCAGCGGCTTGGCATTGCATGCCACTGCCAAGCCTGTTGTCTACCAGTACCCCCAGGTCCCTTTCCATCCTAGACTCACCCAGAGGTTCCCCCCCTAGTGAGTAGCTTGCTTTCTGGTTTCTGGCCCCCAAGTGCATTACTTTACATTTTTCAACATTAAACCTCATCTGCCATGTAGTTGCCAACCCCATAATTTTGTTCAGGTCCGCTTGTAAGGTTTCCACATCCTGCATAGAAGATATTGGCATGCTTAGTTAAGTATCATCCGCAAATACTGAGATTTTACTCGATATCCCCTCCTCTAGATCATTTATGAATAAATTAAACAGGATTTGCCGCAGGACAGAACCCTGGGGGACCCCACTTTCCACACCCGCCCGATCTGAGTACCAGTGGCGGCTGGTGACGTTTTAGGATGGGGGGGTGCAAGACCCCGCCCTTCTATTTTGACCCCTCCCATTTCTCAGAAGCCCCACCCCTTATAGACGCCACCCATTTTGTCCCCTGTATTTTGCTTGCGTGAACAAATTCTCCCAATATATCACATATTAAGGGGTCCATCAGTACTAGTATATCCCATAATAGGGAGCAGGGGCCCTATTATGGGATATACTGTGAGAGACACCCTATTATGGGATACACTGACTGAGAGTGGCACAAACCCCACAGTACAGGCCCCCCTAGCACAAACCCCACAGTACAGACCCCCTAGCACAAACCCCACAGTACAGACCCCCTAGCAAAATCCCCACAGTACAGCCCCCTAGCACAAACCCCACAGTACAGACCCCCTAGCACAAACCCCACAGTATAGACCCCCTAGCACAAACCCCACAGTACAGACCCCCTAGCACAAACCCCACAGTACAGGCCCCCTAGCACAAACCCCACAGTACAGGCCCCCTAGCACAAACCCCACAGTACAGACCCCCTAGCACAAACCCTACAGTACAGACCCCCTAGCACAAACCCCACAGTACAGACCTCCTAGCACTAATCCTACAATACAGACCCCCTAGCACTAATCCCACAATACAGACCCCCTAGCACAAACCCCACAGTACAGGCCCCCAAGCACTAATCCCACAGTACAGGCCTCCTTTCAATGCAGTAACCAGCGTACATGCCCTTTCAATGTAGTGACCAGTATACAGGCCCTCTTTCAATGCAGTGACAAGCGTACGTGACGTCACCGGCCACTTCTAAAGTATCTCCTAAATGCTGTATGTTTTGGCGATATTTACTGTACCTATAGGTAAGCCTTATTCTAGGCTTACCTATAGGAATGAATCAACAAAGGGAGTTTACTCCCACTTTAAATGTGGTGGCTGCATTCATTTTCTTTTTAGGCTTTTTTCCTTTATTTTCACCTGGTAATCGGGCCAATAACTAAGGTGCTGTCTTAGGGTGTCTCCACTCTGGATAGAGAGGCAAGGGAGACACCTTTGGGCATGATCATGGTCAGTGTAGGGATCACCCAGCGCCCAGTGTTCATATTACTGCATGGGGAGTTGTCACTGTACTCATAACTGAGCAAGCCACGTGAGCAGTGGCGTAGCGTGGGTTGTCGGCGCCCAGGGCATGTTAAATGATATGCGCCCCCTAACCCATGGACCTTTAGCTCTGGTCACGTGATCCCCTTGTGTCAGTTAGTGGTGGCTGCAGGGGAGAGGAGAGAGCGCTTGACAAAGGCCAGTAAAGTCTGGAGCGGGGACATCATCCATAGGTTCCCATGTCCCATCTGTTGTTGGCGGTTGTATGGTCACATACCTCAGAACTCCTAAACCTTGGGTGTTCCATTATGCAAATCTTTACCAGCAACTGTTGTAGAATGCCCGTCCTCTCCACCCTTTATGTAAGGGAAGTCATCCATTAAAGTTATGAACCAATAACTACCATTGGACCCTGACCACTTCCTCTGGCTGGACTAGATCGGTATATGATAGAGCTCTTGGGGGGAATTTTTCACCAGGTACATAACTGGAATGCAGCACCTACAGAGCCTCTTTTTATGCCCTGAGATAGTTTGGAAGGCTTAAAAAGTTCACAGTTTTTTCACTTTATGCTATACATGACAATGGAACAGAAAGGAGGGGGGGGGCAGAGGAAGGGGAGTCGAGAGGATGGGGGAAGTGGAAAGAGTGGAGGGAGGAGAGA
>NW_028119774.1:0-82812 GCF_965119305.1 Pelophylax lessonae
CAGAGTGCTCTGGAGCAGGTTTTTATTAACCACTTAAGCCCCGGAAGATTTTACCCCCATTCCGACCAGGGGGTATTTTACGACTCGGCACTGCGTGACTTTAACTGACAATTGTGCGGTCATGCAATGTGGTACCCAAACGAAATTTACGTTTTTTTTTTCCCACAAACAGAGCTTTCTTTTGGTGGTATTTGATCACCTCTGCGCTTTTTATTTTTTGCGATATTAATAAAAAAAGAGCGAAAATTTTGCAAAAAAATGACATTTTCAACTTTGTCTTTTAAAACATATCCAATATACTCAATTTATGTATTTTTTTTTGGCCAAAATATATTTAGCTACATGTCTTTGACAAAAAA
This sequence comes from Pelophylax lessonae, assembly GCF_965119305.1. Lineage (NCBI taxonomy): Eukaryota > Metazoa > Chordata > Amphibia > Anura > Ranidae > Pelophylax > Pelophylax lessonae. The sequence continues at coordinate 360 of NW_028119774.1, forward strand.
AAATTCAATGAGCGTATTTTTATTGGTTTGCGCAAAAGTTATAGCGTCTACAAACTATGGTGTAAATACAGAAATTTACGCAGCTTTAATTTTTGACTGCCTATCTCATTTCATGAAGTGCTAAAATGGCAGGGCAGTACAAAATCCCCCCAAACTACCACTTTTTGGAAAGTAGACATCCTAAGGAATGTTCTGAGAGGCATGTTGAGCTCATTGAATATTTCATTTTTTTGTCACAGGTGTTTGAAAAATGACTAAAAATTTTTTTTTTTTTTTTACACAAAGTTGTCATTGAAATGATATATTGCTCACACATGCCATGGGTATATGTGTAATTACACCCCAAAATATATTCTGCTGCTTCTCCTGAGTACAGGGATACCACATATGTGGGACTTTTTGGGAGCCTAGCTGTGTACGGGACCACAAAAACAAATCCCCACCATCAGAATTTCAAAGGGCGTACATTTTTCATTGCATTTTCTCACTACCTCTAACGGTTTAGGAGGCCCTGAAATGTCAAGATACCACAAAACCCCCCCAAATGACCCCATTTTGGAAAGTAGACACCCCAAGCTGTTTGCTAAGAGGCATGGTGAGTCCATGGAATATTTTATATTTTACCACAAGTTTTGGGAATATTACTATTTTTTTTTTTTATTTTTTTTTTTTACACAACGTTGTCACTAAAAGATAAAATTCTCACACATGACATGGGTATATGTGGAATTACACCCCAAAATACATTCTGCCACTTCTCCTGAGTATGGGGATGCCCCATGTGTGAGACTTTTTGGGAGCCTAGCTGTGTACAGGACCGCGAAAACCAATCAACACTCCCAGGTTTTCTAATGGCGTAAATTGTGCATGTCACCTCTGCACTACCTGTCACAGTTTCGGAGGCCCTAAAATTCCAAGATAGCACAAACCCCCCCCAAATGACCCCATTTTGGAAAGTAGACACCCCAAGCTATTTGCTGAGAGGCATGGTGAGTCCATGGAATATTTTATATTCTGCCACAAGTTCCGGGAAATACATATATATATATATATTTTTTTTTTTTTCACAAAGTTGTCAGTAAATGAAATATTGCTCACACATGCCATGGGTATATGTGAAATGACACCCCAAAATACATTCTGCTGCTTCTCCTGAGTACAGGGATACCCCATGTGTGAGACTTTTTTGCAGTCTAGCCGAGTACAGGTCCCCGAAAACCAGTCCCCGCTTTCAGGCTTTCCAAGGGCGTAAATTGTTGATTTCACTCCTGACTACCTATCACAGTTTCGGAGGCCCTAAAATTCCAAGATAGCACAAAACCCCCCCAAATGACCCCATTTTGGAAAGTAGACACCCCAAGCTATTTGCTGAGAGGCATGGTGAGTCCATGGAATATTTTATATTTTGCCACAAGTTCCGGGAAATATATATATATATATATATATATATATATTTTTTTTTTTTTTTCACAAAGTTGTCAGTAAATGAAATATTGCTCACACATGCCATGGGTATATGTGAAATGACACCCCAAAATACATTCTGCTGCTTCTCCTGAGTACAGGGATACCCCATGTGTGAGACTTTTTTGCAGTCTAGCCGAGTACAGGTCCCCGAAAACCAGTCCCCACTTTCAGGCTTTCCAAGGGCGTAAATTGTTGATTTCACTCCTGACTACCTATCACAGTTTCGGAGGCCCTAAAATTCCAAGATAGCACAAAACCCCCCCAAATTACCCCATTTTGGAAAGTAGACACCCCAAGCTATTTGCTGAGAGGCATGGTGAGTCCATGGAATATTTTATATTTTGCCACAAGTTCCGGGAAATATATATATATATATATATTTTTTTTTTTTTACACAAAGTTGTCAGTAAATGATATATTGCTCACACATGCCATGGGTATATGTGAACTGACACCCCAAAATACATTCTGCTGCTTCTCCTGAGTATAGGGATACCCCATGTGTGAGACTTGTTTGCAGTCTAGCCGAGTACAGGACCCCGAAAACCAATCATCGCCTTCAGGCTTTCCAAGGGCGTAAATTGTTGATTTCACTCCTGACTACCTATCACAGTTTTGGAGGCCATGAAATGCCAAGACAGCACAACCCCCCCCCCAAATGACCCCTTTTCGGAAAGTAGACACCCTGAGCTATTTGCAGAGAGGCATGTTGAGTGTTTTGCAGATCTCACTTTTTGTCACAAAGTTTTGGAAATTGAAAAAAGAGGAAAAAAAATGCATTTTCCTGTTTTTTCTTCATTTTCCAAAAAAAATTAGAGCTGCAAAATACTCACCATGCCTCTCAGCAAATAGATTGGAGTGTCTACTTTGCAAAATGGGGTCATTTGGGGGGGGTTTGTGCAATCTTGGCTTTTTATGGACTTCAAAACTGTGATAGGTAGTAAGGAGTGAGATCAACAATTTACGCCCTTAGAAAGCCTAAAGGTGCGCATTGGTTTTCCGGGTCCTGTACGCGGCTAGACTGGCAAAAAGTCTCACACATGGGGTATCATTGTACTCAGGAGAAGCAGCAGAATGTATTTTGGGGTGTCATTTCACATATACCCATGGCCTGTGTGAGCAATATATCATTTACTGACAACTTTGTGTAAAAAAATAAAAAAAAATAAAAAAAATTTTTTTCCTCGAAACTTGTGGCAAAATATAAACTATTCCATGGACTCACCATACTTCTCAGCCAGTAGCTTGGAGTGTCTACTTTGCAAAATGGGGTCATTTGGGGGGGTTTTGTGCCATCTTGAAATTTCAGGGCCTCTGAAACTGTGACAGGTAGTCAGGGGTAAAATCAGCAATTTACGCCATTAGAAAACCTGAAGATGTGGATTGGTTTTCGGGGGCGCGTACACAGCTAGGCTCCCAAAAAGTCTCACACATGTGGTATCCCTGTACTCAGGAGAAGCAAAAGAATGTATTTTGGGGTGTCATTTCACATATTCCCATGGCATGCATGAGCAATATATCATTTAGTGACAACTTTCTGTAAAAAAACAACAAAAAAAAAAAAAATAATAATTTTCCCGAAACTTGTGGCAAAATATAAAATACTCCATGGACTCACCATGCCTCTCAGAAAAAAGCTTTGGGTGTCTACTTTTCAAAAAGGGGTCATTAGGGGGGTGTTTGAACAGTTCCGGCATTTTATACTCAATCTTATCCACACATCACCCACTCTTCTAACCACTTGAAAACCAAGCCTTTTCTGTGCCTTTTTGTTTACATGAAAAAATATATTTTTTTTACTAGAAAATTACTTTGAACCCCCAAACATTATATATTTTTTTAAAGCAGAGGCCCTATAGAATAAAATGGTGGATGTTGCAAATTTTTTTGTCACACGGTATTTGCGCACAGATTTTCCAAACGCAATTTTTGCGAAAAAAATACATTTTTTTTTAATTTATTGCACAAATACACTATATAATTCCAATTTTTTTGGTAAAATTTAAAAGATGATCTTATGCCGAGTTCATAGACACCTAACATGACATGCTTTAAAAATTGCGCATGCCTGCGCAGCGACAAAAACGTATGTACATTTTTGAAAACCTTTAAAAGTCTTTACAGGTTACCACTTTAGACTTACAGAGGAGGTCTACTGCAAGAATTACTGCACTCGATCTGGCGATCGCGGCGATACCTCACATGCATGCTGCAATTGTGGTTTACATATGACACTAGACCACCGCTTTTTTCTTTTTTCTTTTGCTTTTTTATGTTATTTTGACACCTTTCCTTTAATTTTTTTTTTTTAAATCATTTTTATTGTTATCATAGTGAATTTAAATATCCCCTATGATAGCAATCTGTAGTGACAGGTACTCTTTTTTAAAAAAATTGGGGTCTTTTAGACTCTAGATCTCTCCTCTGACCTTAACGCATCTGACCACACCAAAATTGGTGTGATAAAATACTTTCCCAATTTCCCAATGGCCCTGTTTATTTCTGGCGAAACAGAAGTCATAAAATGCTCGTAGCCTCCGGCATCTTAGGCCATAGAGATGATTGGAGCCATTCTCATCTCCAATTAGCTCTATGGTTAGATAATTGAACCACCGGCTGCACTCTCGGGTTAACCGGTGGGACAGGAGAGCCAGAGAAAAACCATGGAAGGCTGCGGAAGGCGGCGGTGGGGGGGGGGAGGCCCCTCCCACTGCATGTAAAAGCAGTCTAGCGGCCAATTACCTGCTAGAATTGCTTTTACATGTAAGCCGACCGCTGGCTGTAAAAAACGATACCAAGATGATGCCTAAATCTGCAGGCATCATCCTGGTATAACCACTCAAAGTCCAGCAACGTACCAGTACATTGCTGGTCCTTGTTTGGCATATAGGTTTTTTTTTTTTTCATGCAGCCTGTGGGCTGAACGGAAAAAAAGAGAACCTATCAGAAATCAGCACAGGAATAATGCGTAGTATTACTCATCATTAACCGCCCAAACAACCACCCACTGAATTTAATGATGGGTATACACGGCGCTATCCACGTATACCAAAATAGGATTTTAACTGCAGTGCTGAAATCAGAAAATCACCACAGCTGCTATCAGCAAAGGTATCCATATATGCTGAGCGCAAACGCTGTTTGTGTCAGAATATATAAAATCAATGCGTGGTAGCCGACGAGGGACCTGCAAGAGAAACAGGTCACAAAAGAATGAAAAAACAAACAAAGGACATTGAAAAAAAGTATAGTAGGAAGGAGTAGAAGGACATATAAAATTACTGACACCACAACAGTTTTTGGATCCTTTTATTTTTCTTTCTAACTGTTCCTTTACTTCTTGATTTGGGAGGGACTGCGATCATCTGCGATCTTCTCTTCCAGCTTGGGTCTCTCAAAATGTCGATGGACATCCAACATCCTTCGAGACCCTGTGTTTATGTGCCCTACACTGTGTCGTGCTGTACCCTACGCTAATAATCCACTAGTGTATGGTAGCGCTCGAAACATTCCCCGATGCAGAGACCAGGTTGGTCAGGACATTTGGGACAATAATAACGGGTGTCACGCCTAAATCCGCGCTTGCTACAGACACGACATCTTCTTTGGGGCCATCTTTGGGTAGGGGTACTCGGGAGGACATGTGAAAAATGCCTCTCATGCAGCCGGCTCACTGCATCTGGAAGGGGAAGTTGGGCAGGCATGCCTCCTGGGTACAGGTAGGCAAGGATGATCTCTTCCTGGAATTCCCGGAAAGATCCAGTTCGTCCTGACGCCCTGTATAGGACAAAGGCGTTCAGCATAGCCAATTGGTATAGGTAAACAGACACTTTTTTGTACCAGCGTCTGGCTTTACGGGCAACTAAATACGGCGCCAAAAGCTGGTCGTTAAGGTCCACCCCTCCCATGTTAAGGTTATATTCGTGGACACAGAGGGGTTTCTCCATAACGCCAGTTGCCGTAGGAATTTGGATCGTCGTGTCTGGGTGAAGGGAGGACAGAACATAAACATCCCGTGTATCCTTCCACTTCACCGCAAGTAATTTGTCCGTTTTCAAGCAGGCTCTCGCCCCCCGACTAAGACGGGAATCTACAAGCCGTTGGGGGAAGCCCCGGCGATTAGGTCGCACGGTGCCACATGCGCCAATTTGTAAATCGAGAAGGTGACTAAATAGTGGCACGCTTGTATAAAAGTTGTCCACGTACAAATGGTACCCCTTTCCGGATAAGGGTGACACCAAGTCCCAAACGATCTTACCGCTGCTCCCTATGTAGTCTGGGCAGTTGGGGGGCTCCACACAGCTATCTTTTCCCTCATAGACCCGGAAACTAACTGTATAGCCTGTGGCCCTGTCACACAATTTATACAGTTTGACCCCGTACTTGGCACGCTTGCTGGGGAGGTACTGTTTCATAGCAAGGCGGCCAGTAAATTTAATCAGGGACTCGTCAACGCAGACAACTTGTTCGGGGGTAAACAAGGCTGCAAACCGCTGATTGAAGTGGTCTATGAGGGGCCGAATTTTGTGGAGCCGATCGTATGCAGGGTCTCCCCGAGGACGACAGAGTTCATTGTCGCTGAAATGCATAAATCGCAGAATTTGCTCGTATCTCGTCCTGGACATAGAGGCAGAGTACATGCGCATATGGTGAACTGGGCTAGTGGACCAATATAGCCGCAATTCACTCTGTTTAGTTATGCCCATGTGGAGGGAAAGGCCCAGAAAGATCTTAAATTCGGAAACCGTTATAGGTTTCCAGCCGAATTGTCTGGCAAGGTGTGAATTTGGGTTGGCGGCGATGAACTGTTGTGCATATAAATTTGATTGATCCACAATAGATCTGTAAAGATCTTCCGTGAAGAACAGCTCAAAAAAGTTCAGGGGCGTAAAACCAGCTGTCTCCACGTGGATTCCAGGTTGGGCGGTGAATGGGGGAAGTACTGGCGCTGTAGTATCAGTGGGTTGCCAATTAGGAAATGCCAGCGCATCAGGGAGGGCACTATGGGCTCTACGGGCCTGTCTTCGAATACGCGGTGGCTGCGGGCCACTACTTGTGCTAGCCACCGCACCAGCTTCAACTGCACTTAGGGGACTCGCCACGTCACCAGGTCTTACTGCAGTGCTGGTTGTACTAGGTCCAGGTTGTACTAGGCCGCTGGCGCTTGCCAGGTCGCCAGAAGGATGAGCGGCACTAGTACCCACACTCTGCTCCATACGAGCACCCTGCGATTCCTGCATCACAACAACTTCAGAATGGGGTCGGGTACGCCTGGGTCTAACAGGGACCCATCTGTCGTCGGAGCTATCTGTCAGGGAGCCGCTGCCGTCATCAGGTTCATATACTGACACTAATTCGGTCATTGTAGCTTCACCTTCGCTATCAGATGACTCGGTCAGCATATAACTGACAAGCTCTTCATCCCTGTACGAACGTTTGGTCATTTTGGTAACTAAATTTACTCGTACAGTGATGCGACTCACAGGTAATAAAAGCACCTGGTTGTCGAAGATTATTTCAAGCGCTACAAAAAAAACTGCTAATGCTAGCAGGGATCAGGCCTGACTCTGCTAACACAGCGGTTTTGTGTCTTGTGTTTTTTTGCAAGTGACAGTAATCTATTGATTACTACACTTGCCTGGGTGAAAGGGTTAAACGCAGGTGCTGGCCGGAATCAGTACTGATCGTGCAAACACCGCATTTTGGGAACCCTAAACTATGGGGGCGCTAGTATAGTTCTGATCAGATCAGATATTGATCTGTTCAAACACTATACTAGAAATGGAAGTGTAGGTGCGTGCGTGCGTGTGTGGCAATCAAGGGGTTACTTCTAAACTATGCGCTGGGGATCTGGGGGGGGTGGCGGGGACCCTAAACCTCCTTTGGGAAAGAAACTAGCTAGCTAGCGCAACCTCAAGTCACAATGACACCAATACAAAATACAGTAAAAACAGTATATTATGTGTGTATTAGTGCTAATGTGACAGAGGGTGTAGGGGTTAACGGGATGTGATCAGGGGGGGATCAGGGGTTTAAATCTTTATTGGAAGGGACTGGCGGGTATCCTAAGGATAAAAGGAACGGTGGCAAGCGCTAAACCTGGTCACAAGTCACACTTATACGGGTATATAGAAAATGCTATATACTGTATACAGTGTGCGTTGTGGCAGGGGGTGTAGGGGTGATCAGGAGGGGATCAGGGGATTAAATCTTTATTGGGCGGGTGGCGGGGACCCTAAACCTCCTTGGGACACAAACTTAGTCGCCTGCGCTAATTCTGATCACAATGACACTAATACAAAAATACAAAAACACAGTATATTACGTTTGTATTAGTGCTGATGTGACAGAGGGTGTAGGGGTTAACTAGCGGTGATCAGGGGGGGATCAGGTGGAATCAGGGGCTTAAATCTTTATTAGGGGGCGGTGGCGGGTAATTCAAGTGGAAAAAGGGGGGTCGCAAGCGCTAGACCTGACCACAAATCACACTTATACGGGTATATAGCAAAATGCTATATACTGTATACGGTGTGTGTTATGGCAGGGGGTGTAGGGGTGATCAGGGGGGGGTCAGGGGCTTAAATCTTTATTGGTCGGGTGGCGGGGACCCTAAACCTTCTTGGGACAGAAACTTAGTCGCCTGCGCTAATTCTGATCACAATGACACTAATACAAAAATACAATAACACCGTATATTGCGTTTGTATTAGTGCTGATGTGACAGAGGGTGTAGGGGTTAACGGCGGTGATCAGGGGGGGGGTCAGGGGAGATCAGTGGGTTAAATCTTTATTAGGGGGGGGTGGGGGGTAATTTGAGTGGAAAAGGGGGGGTCGCAAGGGCTACACCTGTTCACAAATCACACTTATACAGGTATATAGGTATATGCTATATGCTGTATATAGTGTGTGTTGTGTCAGGTGCTGTAGGGGTTAATTGGGGGGGCGATCGGGGGTGAAATGTGCCTATCTAACTGTGTGTGGGTGTGCTTGGTGCAGTACTCACAGTAAGATGTGCTCTCCTCTCACGCTGGATCCAAAAAGACCGTTGTGGGGGGAGGGCACATCTCCTCTAAGCCTGTGTTTACATTTCACAGGCTTAGAGGATGATCTGATTGGGCAGGACCGATCAACAGGTCCAGACCAAAAATGATTGGCCTGGACCTGATGACTGATCGGTTCTGAACCCAATCGAGTCATCATCGGCGGCGGGGACGCGCGGGAGTGCGCACAGGGCCGGCAAATTGTGCTGACGTAGGCCTACGTCAGTTTGCCTGGCCGGGGCTGAGTGCCGACGTAGATCGTCGTGCGCCGGTCGTAAAGTGGTTAAGGATGTCTCTATACATTGCTGCATTCATCTTTCCCTCAAACCTGACTAGTCTTTCAGTTCCTGACGCTAAAAAACATCATCACAGAATAATGCTGCCAACACCATGCTGGATGGTATTATCCAGGTTAAGAGCGACGCCTAGTTTCCTCCGGACATAATGCTAGCCATTTAGGCCAAAGAGTTCAATCTTTGTTTCATCAGATCATAGAACTTTGTTTCTCATGGTGTGAGAGTCCTTCAGGTGCCTTTTGGCAAACTCCAGGTGGGCTGTCATGTGCCTTTTACAGAGGAGTGGCTTTTGTCTGGCCATTCTACCACACAGGCCTGACTGATGGAGTGCTGCAGGGATGGTTGTTCTTCTGGAAGATTCTGCTCTCTCCACAGAGAAATGCTCTGTCAGAGTGAGCATTGGGTTCTTGGTCACCTCCCTGGCTAAGGCCCTTCTCCCCCGATTGCTTAGTTTGGCTGGGCAACCTGCTCTAGGAAGAGTCCTGGTAGTTCCAAACTTCTTCCATTTACGCATGATGGAGGCCACTGTGCTCATTGGAACCTTCAATGCTGCAGAAATGTTTCTGTACCCTTCTCCAAATCTGTTCCCCAATGCAATCCTGTCTACATACAATTATTTGGATTTCATGGCTTGGTTTGTGCTCTGACATGCGCTGTTAACTGTGGGACCTTATATATAGATAGGTCTGTGCCTGTCCAATCAACTGAATGTACCACAGGTGGACTCCAACCAAGTTGTAGAAACATCTCAAGGATGATCACTGGAGATAGGATGCATCTGAGCTCACTTTTGAGTGTCATGGCAAAGGCTGCGAATACTTATGTACATGTGATTTTTTTCATTTTTTATTTGTAATAAATTTGCAAAGATTTTAAACTATTTTCTTTCACGTTGTCATTATGGGATATTGTTTGTAGAATTTTGAGGAAAATAATGAATTTTATTAATTTTGGAATAAAGCTGTAACATAACAAATATGTGGAAAAAGTGAAGTGCTGTGAATACTTTTGCGGATGCAATGTATACTGGCTTTTCGAAATGCAGGTAGGATAAAAGTGTTTCTACACGGTGGATATAATAATAAAGAATTCAGGAGCCAGTCAGTGTGTTCTAGAGCACATCCAATTACAGCAATAAAGGTAGAAATGGCTTAGAACATTGGATGCAATCTGTAATAATCATGGCTGTTTCTAGAACCAGGTCAGATGGGGCAGTGTATTCCCACTTACTCCCAGCATCTGTAAGATGCTAAGAATAGACCTGGATGTTGGGGATGATTTACAGGAGTTGCTTCATCAGTGGCTGCCCAGTGGCTGAAGAAGAGCGATTCAAGGCCAAGAAAAAACGGAGGCAAGATAGCAGCCACTGGAGTCTGTAGACGTCATTGTTGGAGCAGAGGGCACTAGGAGGTAAGTGTTTCTTGATGTGCATGTATATTTGCAGAATTTATTTTCGCTATAAATGGACATACTGTATAGTGCCAATAAGAGTTAAAAGGACAGAGCTAGAACCAAAGTCAGGCCACTGATCTGCGCTATGAAATATACAAACTGTATATGTAACATGAGATGAGATGACAGAAAAATGTGACCACATTAACACCTAATATCCTCAACGAATCCTCTGCATACATACTATTATCAATAATAACTGACTAAACTGAAAGTCACAGCATTGGAACTTTATAATTGTAGCACTGCCCCCATGGGAGCTGCTTAAAGTGGATTCCCCTGGGTTACCCATAGCAACAGACAATTGAACTTGTATCTTTAACCTCCTTGGCGGTCTGATTATGTCCAGATTTCTGTGCTAAAAGCGGTACATTGTTTTGCATAGAAATCTGTTGTTTTACATTTTAAAACTCACCTTCCTCTGCGATCCCCCGCTGTCCTTCCGCTGTCCTTCCGCTGTCTGCTCGGCCGATGCCGGCACATGTCTTCAGGTTCCCTTCCCTGCGAGCGTTGCGACACAGGGGTGTGGAACCGGCGGCAAATTCAAAAGTGTAAATACACAAATGACATGATACAAAGCTGTGATCCTAACGGATTACACTGTATCATGCCATTTCACCACAGGATTTCACCTGGTGACTTTTCCAGTGCCCTGCTTGTGCTTTCCCAGTTCTTTGTGCCTTGAAAATTGAGAACGACCATGGCGTCCAAAAAGCATTCTTTTTTGCGCAAAATCGCTTTTAGACGAACTGGAAAACAGCGGCAGCGAAACAGAGTTACTTGAAGAACTGAGAGATAGCGATTCGTGGGAAAATTCGTCATCAGGTACGGAAAGTGACCACAGCGATGATTCTGATGTCTCTTTCTGGCACATCGCTCCATTAGAAATTCTGAAGAATCCTTTGATATACTTCCCAAATTCCACAAGCTATGTCTCAGAAAGAGACTTCAGAATTGTCGCTGTCATCGAATCATCCCACGAATCGCTATCGCTCAGTTCTTCAAGTAACTCAGTTTCGCTGTCGCTGTTTTCCAGTTCATCTAAAAGCGCTTTTTCGCTTCCAGGCACAAAGCACTGGAAAAGCACAGGCAGGGCACTGGAAAAGTCACTAGGTGCAATCCTGTGCTAAAAAGGCATGATACAGTGTAATCTGTCACAGCTTGGTATCATGTCATTTAGTGTATTTACACTTTTCAATTTGCCGCCGGTTCCACCCCCCTGCGTCGCAACGCTCACAGGGAGGGAACCGGAAGGCAAGTGCCAGCAATCGGCCATGCACAGAGCAGGGATAGACTGTGAGGAGGACGGGGAGGACGGCGGGGAGGACGGCAGGGGAGCGCGGGGAAGGTGAGTAATATTACGGAAGGTGAGTAATATTACGAGTGTGGCTTGGGGTTACCGCTTTTGGTACTAAAAGTTAACCCCGAGCCACACTCAGGAATACCGCCAGGGAGGTTAAGTCCTCGGCTCAGTAGTCAATAAACAGTCCAGGGGATTTGTTTTTTTGTATTTATTTTGGAACTGGGATGGGAGAAGGGATGAGTCGGATACTCCAACTAACAACTATGCACAGTTTAAGGACATCTATCTGCGGTGTGTGCGGCAAGGCCGCTGCTTCACTCTGCCACTGAGGTGAAGGTTTTAAATGATGAACAGTTCTTTAAGTTTCTCTTTAGGGTCTATATTGGCACCCCCTTTCTGACCCACTGTGTGTGCTGACCTTTGTCCACTGACTTTCCCTGGAGTGGTCCCCTTCCTGGGCAGACCCCTGCCAAGTTCCCTGGTACTCACTGATACTGCTTTCCACAGGAAACTTTGCCACTGCACCACCGTCAGCTTCCACAGGACCTTGCAGCTCAGCCCCACACATCTTGTCCACTAGGCCGACTGCCTGTGAAAACGTCCTCTCTGACAGGAGGAGAGACAGCCGTCACCCTCCTCCTGGGACTCTGCTTCCCACCAAAGACGCCCTGTCACATGTGTCCCAGGCTTTTATGAACAATCCCAGGATGCACTGCGGTTGTGCCTTCCCACTGGGACTGTCACAAAAGCCTGTGTGTCACTGGCTGGGTTTCCTGCAGTGTCCAACAGGCTCCCCTATTGGATACAGTGGGGACACTCCCTCAGACCAAGTGAATCACATTTGGACACATGTAACAGGCAAGAATAGAATCCCTGCTCCCTGATAAGCAGAAGAGCAAACAAATGCTTTCACCTAGCACCTGACTAGGAGGGTGCTACATAATAAAAAAAAAAAGATATACTGTATATTTATATATATATATATATATATATATATATATATATATATATATATATATATATATATATATATATATATATATAACCTATGCAGAAATCTGTTAAAAAAAATAATTGAAATCAAGCAAAATATGGGTACAAAAACAGATACAAGGATTGGGTGGTTACAATCACAATTACTGTGGCTACAGTAAATGGCATTCCACAATATGGCATTCCACAAACATGTCCAGGGAGTATGTGGCATGCCAGCCAGTAAAAGTGTAAGGTTCTCTTAAGGTTCTCTTGACAAACACTAGAGAATGAAATAGAATTAGAATAATGTATTTTATTTAGAGTACTAGATACGTTGTGCTTAATGCCATGCAACAAACTACCTGATCAGTTTTGATAGTTGATTTTGTTTAATATAGCACTCCTCTTGGGATAGTGCAGGGTGACCACCTAGGTAGTGGTCATTCACATTTAAATCTCAGGATCTGGTTCTTTGTGTATTGTGGGGGGGAATGAATTGGGCTTCAGTCACTTTAGTCTTTTTTTCTTTTATTGTTGAACTCAATTTAAGGAGAGGAGGTTTAGGGTTGTAGGATACCCCAAAAGAGCATAAAATAGGAAGATCATTCTGAAGAAGTAGTAGTAATAAGGCCCTTTAATAGCAGCCTCTAGATATTTAGTGGCCTTATGAGAGCAGACAGACAAATCTATGGTCCCATAAAAAGTAGTCACATTCTTTCCTAAGTTACAGTGGGTCTATCTCTAATCAAATTGTCCCTTGACTCTCAAAGATACCTTGATCTGTGGGCAATGAATTATTCTCACATAGTCCAGATGGTAGCTTGTATCCAGCTACTATGTGACCCCCTTGGCAAGAAGAAACTTTTTCCAGCCCATCTACTTCCAAGTATCCACTTCAGCAGTTAGCTTAAGTCCTTGTACCCCTGGCACATGCCCAAGGCTGAGTCAAGGACCCAGAGAAGAGACACTTAAATGCAGACAAAATCCCAGGGGATAGAGATCACTTTGGAAATGAGCCTCAAACATGTATTATCCTCCCAAACCATGCCTCTGAACTCTCTCCTGAGGGATTGGTTGAATCACATAAAACCAAAAATAAAGAAAGAAAAGTGCGCTGTCTTATAAATACCCAAAAAACAAATGTCGATATTGAATAATATATATATATATAAATAATATATATATAGTGCATATTCATTAATAATATAAAAACAGAATATTCATCTCCTAATGAGAAAAAAAAAAAAACAATCTAATACACATGTGTCAAACACAAGGCCCGCGGGCCGAATCTGGCCCTCCAGGCCATTTCATGTGGCCCTCGCACCTCTCCTGCAGCTGCAGAAGAGCTCCAGCCCTCCTCCAGACCCTGTGCTTTCTGCTTTCCAGCAATGCCTCCAGCTTCTTCCAAGCAGCAGCACAAGGTAAGAGTGGTGCACTGAAATGTAAGGGAGGGTGGGGGGCTCAACCTCTGATGGTGGGGAGGCTCCTGACGTATTATGTAAGGGTATGGGATGCTCTGAACATCTAGTCTTACAGATACAACTGACCCTTTTAAGGGCAATCATATTGCTGATTCGGCCCTCGATTAAATTGAGTTTGCCACCCCTGATCTAATATATGCAAAACAATTCATCACATATAAGTGAAACTAAAACCTTCAAATAATTGTGCATATAATCCCATTTTCCCAATTCTCCAATCTCAGAACCCCAGCCAATTAGGGGCAAAAACATCTGGTGGAGTTGGAGCTGTGACGTCATTACACCCGGAATGGCTGGTGTGTCCTGCGGCTGGGCTGATATTTGATGTTTGGCGCTATTTAAAATCTTAAAGCTTGTAAGTGCAATATATTTTTTAATAAATCCTTGGTTTTTATGGTATTGCGCAATTAGTCTTCTTCTTCTTTGTGTATAACACCCCAATGTTGCCAGGGAGATTGAGATGGCATTCAGAGGTATTAGATTCAATGTTGTTGGGACATGGATGTTGATTGCTGTGTATGGAGTTACCGAGACCGGCATCATTCTGTGGTGAATTTATTGACTGAAGGATTTGTTAAATCCAAAGCAACAATGATCTCCTAAAATTTGAAGATAATTTTGATCTGGTAAGAGGCTAACCGTCACTTAAGCACTTTGGAGCACTAAGAACTTTGTGTGGTTTGAGCACTTGGCACTTGGAGAAAAGCACCATAGATTTTTTTGAAAAACTTTGTGTAAAATAAAAAAAATAAAAAAATACATGAACTTTTAACTCAAATGAACTGTGTGATACAAATTATTCTATAGATATGTTTTTGTTTCATTTTGAACACGTAGGAGCACTGGATATTGCGGTTTAAATTTTTTTTCATATTATTAAGATGATTATATGCACATTTATAAGTTTAGTTTCTGTTATGTGATGGATTGTTTTGTATATATTAGATTCATTTTTTTTTACACGTTAACAGATGAATATTCTGTTTTTATATTATTAATGATTATGCACTATATGATTAATATTTTATATTGTCATTTGTTTTTTAAGTATTTATAAGACAGCACACTTTTCTTTCTTTATTTTTGTTTGTTTTTTATTCCGTACTGAGGGTTGAAGAAGGTACAGCAGTCTGAGTACAGTACTATCTACCGTGAGGTTTACACAATTTTTTTTTTAATCAGATAAACATTCGTAACTCAGTGATTATCGTTCCCACTTTGCTTATCAGAACCTCCTTCACAGTAACAGCCAGAACTAATCAACCCACTGAGATTAGGAAAGACCTGTACATCCAAAAAAACATAGACAACAGATTGGGCTAGTTACAGCCTAGAAACAACACACATTGAGGGAAATTTGTCATAAATAGAGCAGACAAAGTCTGAAACTGCTGTACATGACAACCAGACAGCTTCTTTCATTTTCAAAACTTAAAGTGGTGGTAGAGCAGAAGGCAGAGGTGGTAGTAAAGTGGTGGTAGGGCAGAAGGCAGAGGTGGTAGTGAAGTGGTGGTAAGGCAGAAGGCAGAGGTGGTAGTAAAGTGGTGGTAAGGCAGAAGGCAGAGGTGGTAGTAAAGTGGTGGTAAGGCAGAGGTGGTAGTAAAGTGGTGGTAAGGCAGAAGGCAGAGGTGGTAGTAAAGTGGTGATAAGGCAGGAGACAGAGGTGGTAGTAAAGTGGTGGTAAGGCAGAAGGCAGAGGTGGTAGTAAAGTGGTGGTAAGGCAGAAGGCAGAGGTGGTAGTAAAGTGGTGGTAGGGCAGAAGGCAGAGGTGGTAGTGAAGTGGTGGTAAGGCAGAAGGCAGAGGTGGTAGTAAAGTGGTGGTAAGGCAGAAGGCAGAGGTGGTGGTAAAGTGGTGGTAAGGCAGAGGTGGTAGTAAAGTGGTGGTAAGGCAGTAGGCAGAGGTGGTAGTAAAGTGGTGATAAGGCAGAAGACAGAGGTGGTAGTAAAGTGGTGGTAAGGCAGAAGGCAGAGGTGGTAGTAAAGTGGTGGTAAGGCAGAAGGCAGAGGTGGTAGTAAAGTGGTGGCAAGGCAGAAGGCAGAGGTGGTGGTAAAGTGGTGGTAAGGCAGAGGTGGTAGTAAAGTGGTGGTAAGGCAGAAGGCAGAGGTGGTAGTAAAGTGGTGATAAGGCAGAAGACAGAGGTGGTAGTAAAGTGGTGGTAAGGCAGAAGGCAGAGGTGGTAGTAAAGTGGTGGTAAGGCAGAAGGCAGAGGTGGTAGTAAAGTGGTGATAAGGCAGAAGACAGAGGTGGTAGTAAAGTGGTGGTAAGGCAGAAGGCAGAGGTGGTAGTAAAGTGGTGGTAAGGCAGAAGGCAGAGGTGGTAGTAAAGTGGTGGTAAGGCAGAAGGCAGAGGTGGTGGTAAAGTGGTGGTAGGGCAGAAGGCAGAAGTGGTAGTAAAGTGGTGGTAAGGCAGAAGGCAGAGGTGGTAGTAAAGTGGTGGGAAGGCAGAAGGCAGAGGTGGTAGTAAAGTGGTGGTAGGGCAGAAGGCAGAGGTGGTAGTAAAGTGGTGGTAAGGCAGAAGGCAGAGGTGGTGGTAAAGTGGTGGTAAGGCAGAGGTGGTAGTAAAGTGGTGGTAAGGCAGAAGGCAGAGGTGGTAGTAAAGTGGTGATAAGGCAGAAGACAGAGGTGGTAGTAAAGTGGTGGTAAGGCAGAAGGCAGAGGTGGTAGTAAAGTGGTGGTAGAGCAGAAGGCAGAGGTGGTAGTAAAGTGGTGATAAGGCAGAAGACAGAGGTGGTAGTAAAGTGGTGGTAAGGCAGAAGGCAGAGGTGGTAGTAAAGTGGTGGTAAGGCAGAAGGCAGAGGTGGTAGTAAAGTGGTGGTAAGGCAGAAGGCAGAGGTGGTGGTAAAGTGGTGGTAGGGCAGAAGGCAGAAGTGGTAGTAAAGTGGTGGTAAGGCAGAAGGCAGAGGTGGTAGTAAAGTGGTGGGAAGGCAGAAGGCAGAGGTGGTAGTAAAGTGGTGGTAGGGCAGAAGGCAGAGGTGGTAGTAAAGTGGTGGTAAGGCAGACGGCAGAGGTGGTAGTAAAGTGGTGGTAAGGCAGAGCTGGTAGTAAAGTGGTGGTAAGGCAGAAGGCAGAGGTGGTAATAAAGTGGTGGTAAGGCAGAAGGCAGAGGTGGTAGTTAAGTGGTGGTAAGGCAGAAGGCAGAGGTGGTAGTAAAATGGTGGTAAGGCAGAAGGCAGAGGTGGTAGTAAAGTGGTGGTAAGGCAGAAGGCAGAGGTGGTAGTAAAGTGGTGGTAAGGCAGAAGGCAGAGGTGGTAGTAAAATGGTGGTAAGGCAGAAGGCAGAGGTGGTAGTAAAGTGGTGGTAAGACAGAAGGTTTTTGTTACCATAATGCATTCTTTGTATTAAGGTAAAAAACTTTATGTGATGAGTTCACCCCTGCCCCCCTAAATACTTACCTGAGTCCTATCTCGATCCAGCACTGTGCCCGAGAGCAGCAGCTCTCTCTCTCCACAAATGACTCAGATGCAGAAGCGGGAACCATTGGCTCCTGATGCTGTCAATCAAATCCTGTGAAGAGGGAGCACGGGGTGGGGCTGAGCTGCACTGTGTATGTTAGGAGACGTACACGGTATCGAGTCCGCATGAGTGCCCCCATAGCAAGCAGCTTCCTATAGGGGCCCTAAGAAGGGAGGAGGAACCAGGAGTGCCGGTGGGGGACCTCAGAAGAAATAGGTTCATGGCTGCTCTTTGCCAAACCATTGCACATAGCAAGTAAGTATAACATCTTTATTATTTAAAAAAAATTGAACCTTTAGGCCTCATGCACACTGGACGGAATAAAAACACCAGTAGCATTAGCTGTAGAAAGAGTTTTGCAGCGTTTTTGCAGTAGCATTTTTTAGCTGTAGCATATTTTAGCTTTTTTTTTTTAACAAAACTGTACTCCCACAAAAGCTTATGGTTAAAAATGTTGATAAATGCCACATAGCTGCGTTTTTCAGTGTTTATCAGCTTTGATCAGAGTTAGGCTGGCCATACATGTTCAATTTTCTTGTACAATTTTCTGTTAGATTTACCACAAACCACGTAATATAAGGTCAAAGCTAAACAACACTGTTACTTGTATCCAAATAGGCAGGCCTTTGCACTACATAGTTGAAGGTAAATTTGAAGAAAATTGTAAGAAAATTGTATAATGCATGGTCAGCCTTAGAGCGTTTTTACAGCTGAAAAACTCCTTTTTAAAACCCACTAGTTCTGGGTTTTTTCAACCAAGAAAACGCCCCTGCCAAAAACTGCCGATAACAGCCTATGTGTGCATAGACACATAGGATAACATACTGGGGAGTTTACTGGCTGCAGAAAAAACGTCTGAAGCCAAAAACAGCAGCTGTAAAATCGCCCAGTGTGCATGAGGCCTAACAATCACTTTACCTGAACAGTTTGCAGATAGAAGCTGATTGCTTGCCATGCACAGCTTTTCCAGATTTTGTCTGCTACTCTTTTCTTATATTCCACTAATAGAATTAAAGACACAACAGCATAGAGGAGGGTCTCAACATTAGAATGTATTATGCACATGATTGTGTGTGGCATACCATTTTAATATTTCCATTGAACAAATAGCCAGTACATTATCATTGCCTGGTTGGTAGACTCAATCGTTATTTATTAGGTAAAGCAAAAGGAATCACATTGCAGTTTTCTCCACAATCCATATGATAAATAATAGGTCTCTCATCCAGCAAGAAGTTTGCAGAACGCGGTTTTGCATCATTAGTTACCTGTTGCTTTACTATATTGACACTCTCTGCTGCTGGCTGTACTTGTAGCCACAATATGTCTTCTGCGTTGTCAGAGTCTGTTTACTGGTCTCTGCTGTTTTACTTTCAAGCGACAGTGCCTTGCTAAATATAAAAAAGCATTTTTCGTGGCAATCCTAAGGAAAAATCACAAAATGGTAAGAACATAGACCTGATACCACACACGGGTATGAAACAATTAAACTAAGACTTTTGGACAAAAGTTGGCACTATTGAGAGAATCACCACACTAACCCTGCTATCAAATCAGATCAAGAAGCAACAAAAAAATATATCTTTACATGATTTATTGACTTTGTCAAGGTACTTGAAAATCTTTAGCATGGTGTTCCATGGAAACACCCCAAATTTCTTTAAAAGCTCTTTACGTTCTTGTAAGGGGTTCTTTCTGAAGCCACTACACTTCCTAAGCTGGTGTGGTTTGTTATGTATGGTTCATTGGCGATTTGGGTTTTTGACTTATTCTGATCAGTTTTTTCAGGGATTAGAGCAGGCTGAGGCTGGGTAGGTTGGTATCAGCCAGGGCAAGTTGAAGCTCCAAGAGAAGGTCACTGAGCTCTTGAAACTTTAGATTTCTCTTACTTCCTCCGACAGTCGCCACCACCTCTAAGTCATCACTATTGGGTATTGACTTCCGCTCCGCAGGAGTAGCTAGGCATAAGACTTAGTCAAAAGAACAAATACATTTGCATATACACACCCATAGGGGCTTTCCCACTGGTCAATACCTCCCTGCAGTGAACACTCCCAACTCAGTTTGTTTCTGCCTAGCGTCAGATCTATAAGGTGGATGTTCTGGCATCAGCTGATGCCTCCTTTGGCCGCAAAGTTCTCAGTGCAGCTGTGTCATGAGGGACCCTTGATTTGTTGTGGTCCCTGACTGTTGGGGTTGTTTATCCCCTGGGTTTTTTGCTTTCCTGGGCTGTTGAGGAATATGATGCCTACAATGCTACTGAGTGTCTGCTGCTGGTACATACTTCACTTAGGCTAGTAGCTTGCTCTAAATCCTTTAACCTTGCCATGGCTGTGGCATGCTCACATTGTTTCTCTAAGCCTCCGTTCACATATATGCAGCTCCAGGTTTTGGTGCAGAGTCCATTCACCGGTTCAGGTGTGAATTTGACCCTTAAATCGCACCTGAATGGGACTGAAAAATGCATCCGATTCACATATATATTAACGAAGCCTGAAGTTTCCATCTCTGCTCTTTTGTCTGTAGCTTCTGCTTCCACCTTTGCTTTCTTGTGTGCAGGTCTGCTTCCGCCTCTGTTTCCATCATTGCTTTCTCACATGCAGTTTCTGTGGCTTCTGCTTCCATCTCGGCTTTCTTTTGGGCAAAAGCTGCCCGAGTTTTAGAAGCGTCATCATCGGCATGGATTTAATAGGTTGTTAGCTGAGAGTGGAAGATGCTGACTGTAGAGACTTGGCAGATCTAGAGGAGTGTCTTGCAGATACAGAGCAATAAAATTTAGATTCATGAAGTTGTGTAATTCTCACTACTGCCTTTGTCTTGTTTGTAGTACTAAACTGTCGCTCTCTAGATTAACTCTTTCACTGCCAGGTCCATACGTCGTATGGACCTGACAGCCGGGGGTATCACACACAATCGGGTCTGTGTGTAAAACTGACAGGCAGACTCCTGTTCACACACACACCCCTGGCACCTATGCCTCCCAGCGTGCACCCTCTCGCCATGTTGCCGGACTTCGCTTGCCCATCTGCGGGCCTGGGACCAACATGGCGGGTGGAGGAGAGGGAAAAGAGCAGACACCTGGCTGACGAAGTTACTGTGGTGACGTAACGCGTATGGGGCGGAGCCTGCACACGGAAGCTGCACCCTGGTTGAGATAGACGAGCCTGCAGTAGCCCGCACTGCTCAAGTGCCATCTTATGTGAGTGCTCCTATTTGTGTGTCCTGTTTAATATTAAATATATCTTACAGAGAGCACTAGAGGGAACTCTCTTGTTTTTTACATGCTACTGGTATTTGCATCCATAAATCCCTGAGTTCAAAGGAGGTTTTAAGACACCCTTTAAGACCAGTGATTATCACAACTTGTTTGACTCATTGAAACATATGGGTCAGACTTTAAGCTGAGCTGCTATTAACCACAGATTCACACAGATCACCTATGTGTGTAGTGAGCACCAGCACTTTATATTCATTGCACAGCACGGAAGAATTATTTATATATTTATCAGAGATTTTATATGGACTTTACATATGAATATTTGCATTGGAACTATTTTGCATTATGAGTTTTGTGCACTGTCACTTTTTAGCACTTAATTTATTCACGTTATTTATTATCTAATTATTTATTTATTCAGTTGATTGAATATTTTACTATATCTTTTGGCGCAACACCCAAGCACATAACCCCCCCCCCCCCCCAAAAAAAAATTGAGGCCTCCTCCATTCCCATGTACATACATGCCAGTGCGTCGATTGCAACGTCGATATACATGTTACATATCCCTACGCACGCCAGAGTGAGAGCAATAATTCTAGCACAAGAACCCAACTGTAACACTAAACTGATGATCAATAGGGTGCTTTTGAAGCATTGCCTATGGAAAATATAGGATACCGAAGTATGTACCCAATTCACGCAAATTTTAGGCTTGACATGTTGGGTATCTATTTACTCAGTACAACCTCGTCTTTTATATTTTACCAAAAATGTATTTGGGCAGTTTATTGCATTTGTTTGCCCTAAAATTCACTTTAGTGTGAATTTTACTGAAATTTTGTGTTTCCTAAACCTTTGCCGTAATATCGTGTGACATAAAAAAATTGGAGTTACCACAATTTTATTTTCTAGGGTGTCTGCTTTCAGAAAATATATAATGTTTGGAGGTTTCGTGTAACCTTCAAGCCAAAAATGATTTTATAAACACGTGTGCAAAAAACGCAACGGCTCTGGCAGCGAAAAGGAAAAAAGTGATATTAAAGAATATTTTTTGTTTAAAAATAACAAACAAGTTATTCTTACCTGCTCTGTGTCAGGGTCCGGACTGGTAGCAGGAGCGGTGCAGGGAGTGGATCCGCTGTGTCAGTGAGGGATTGGCGTGGACCGTACCGGAGGATCGGTTCTAAGTAGTTACTGGTTTTCACCAGAGCCCGCCGCAAGGCGGGATGGGCTTGCTGCGGCGGTAACTACCAGGTCGTGTCCTCTGGTAGCGGCTCAACCTCACCGACTGCTGATATAGGCGTAGTACAAAAGGAACAGGCAGAGGCGTAGTCAGACGTAGCAAAGGTCAGGGCAGGCAGCACAGGTTCAGAGGCGATAGTCGTTAGCAAAGGGTTCAGCAACAGGCAAAGGATTACACAAATAACGCTTTCACTAAGGCAACAAGGCAACAAAGATCCGGCAATGGCTGGAAGGGGCAGGTCACTTATATAGGAAACAGGAAACAGGTCACAGGAAACAGGTCACAGGAAACAGATCACAGGAAACAGGTCACAGGAAACAGGTCACAGGTCACAGGAAACAGAAAACAGGTCACAGGAAACAGGAAGGGAGGTTTGGACCAGGCACCAATTACTGGTGCACAGGCCCCTTAAATTTCAAACGACCTGCGCGCGCGCGCCCTATGGTGCAGGGGCGCGCACTCCGGGAACCATGTGAGCGGGGAGCGGAGGAGGGAGCCGGAGCGGGCACAGGTGAGTGGATCTGGAATGAATGCTGCGAGCGCTCCGGTCCAGAAGCAGGGACCGGATCGCTCAGCGTTACAGTACCCCCCCCCCTTTGGTCTCCCCCTCTTTTTGGTACCCAGAAACCTGAGGATGAGATTACGGTCCAAGATATTCTCCTCTGGCTCCCAGGATCTCTCTTCAGGACCGCAGCCCTCCCAGTCCACCAAAAAATATCTTCTCCCCCTGACCAATTTAGAGGCCAATATCTCCTGAACGGAGAAGACATCCGAGGTAACGGATACAGGCGTGGGAGGAAGATTCTTGGGGGAAAAGCGATTAAAGACCGCAGGCTTGAGGAGGGAGACATGAAAACAGTTGGGAATTTTAAGGGAGGGAGGGAGATGGAGTTGGTAACACACAGGATTGATCCTCTTCTTGACCTTGTAGGGTCCCAAATAACGAGGACCAAGCTTGTAACTAGGAACCCTGAAGCGGACGTACTTGGAGGAGAGCCAAACTCTGTCCCCAGGAACCAGGACAGGAGGAGACCGACGTTTCTTGTCCGCTTGGATTTTCATGCGGGATGAGGCCTGTAAGAGGGACAGGCGCGTCTCACGCCAGATGGCAGAAAAGTCTTGCACCAGGTCATCCACTGCAGGTACACCGGAGGAGGAGGATAACGGCAGAGGAGGCAGAGGATGACGACCGTAAACCACGAAGAAGGGAGACTTGTTGGTGGTGGAAGAGTCTTTGTGGTTATAGGAGAACTCCGCCCATGGGAGGAGGTCGACCCAATCGTCTTGACGGGAGGAAACGAAGTGGCGAAGGTAGTCGCCCAAGATTTGATTGACCCATTCTACTTGTCCGTTGGTTTGGGGGTGGTATGAAGAAGAGAAATCCAGCTTGATTTTAAGCCGTCCACAGAGAGCCCTCCAGAACTTGGACACAAACTGGACTCCTCTATCGGAGACAATATGTGAAGGCAGGCCGTGTAACCGGAAGATGTGTCGGAGGAAATGCTTGGCCAACTGAGGTGCGGATGGTAAGGCTGGCAACGGGATGAAGTGCGCCATCTTCGAGAAGCGATCTACAACGACCCAAATTATCGTTTTCCCGTGAGATGGTGGTAGGTCCGTAACAAAGTCCATCGCGATATTGGACCAAGGGATCTCTGGTATGGGAAGTGGCTGGAGAAAGCCGGCGGGTCTTTGGCGAGGGGTTTTGTCTCTGGCACATACAGAGCAGGACTGTACAAATTCAGAGATGTCCTTCTCCAAGGATGGCCACCAATATCTCCTGGAGATAAGTTGTAGAGTCTTTCGGACGCCAGGATGTCCTGCGAGAAGAGAAGAATGTCCCCACTTAAGAACCTTTAGGCGAAGACGGGGAGAAACATAGGTCTTTCCGGGAGGGAGGTTACGCAAGTCTATAGGTGCCACGGTGACCAGACATTCTGGGGGCACAATGTGCTGTGGCTTGACTTCCTCTCCTGTGACATCAGACGAACGAGAGAGGGCATCGGCCCTGAGTTTCTTGCTCGCTGGACGAAAGTGGATCCGGAAGTTAAATCTGGCAAAAAATAGAGACCAGCGAGCTTGGCGGGGATTTAGTCTCTGAGCAGACTGGAGGTAAGATAAATTTTTATGATCCGTGTAGATGTTCACGGGATGTACCGATCCTTCCAGTAAATGCCGCCACTCTTCCAAGGCCAGCTTGATGGCGAGTAATTCTCTATCCCCAATAGAATAATTTCTTTCAGCGGGAGAGAAAGTCTTAGAGAAAAACCCGCAAGTAACCGACTTGCCTCTCGTAGTCTTTTGCATGAGCAAAGCACCAGCACCAACAGAGGAAGCGTCTACTTCCAGGTAGAACGGCTTAGTAGGATCCGGTCTGGACAGAACTGGGGCGGTGGCAAAGGCAGACTTAAGAGCGCTGAAGGCCTTCTCGGCCTGGGGCGGCCAAGATTTCGGGTTAGCCCCCTTCTTGGTTAGGGCTACAATTGGTGCCACAAGGGTGGAGTAATGCAGGATGAACTGTCTATAATAGTTTGTGAATCCGAGGAATCGCTGGATGGCCTTAAGGCCAGAGGGACGAGGCCAGTCCAGGATGGCAGACAGTTTGGCAGGATCCATTTGTAGTCCCTTGGCAGAAATGATGTAGCCCAGGAAGGGAAGGCTGGTACGGTCGAACAAACACTTTTCAAATTTAGCGTAGAGACGGTTCTTTCTGAGACGGGAGAGTACTAAGCGGACATGAGCACGGTGTTGATCCAAGTTAGTAGAGAAGATGAGGATGTCATCCAAATAGACCACGACACAGGTATAGAGCAGGTCTCGGAAAATGTCGTTAACGAACTCCTGGAAGACCGCTGGAGCGTTACAGAGCCCGAAAGGCATGACTAAGTACTCAAAATGCCCGTCTCGGGTGTTAAAAGCCGTCTTCCACTCGTCACCCTCTCGGATGCGAATAAGGTTATAGGCCCCTCTGAGATCCAACTTGGTGAAGTACTTGGCGCCTTGTAACCGGTCAAAGAGTTCCGTAATCAGGGGAAGAGGGTAACGGTTCTTTACAGTAATGCTGTTGAGACCCCGAAAGTCTATGCAAGGCCTAAGGGTACCGTCCTTCTTCGCAACAAAGAAGAATCCTGCTCCGGCAGGAGAAGAGGATTTTCTGATAAACCCTCTCTGCAGGTTCTCCTGGATATACTCTGACATGGCTAGAGTCTCTGGAGGGGAGAGAGGATAGATTCTTCCCCTAGGTGGTGTAGTGCCAGGTTGCAAGTCAATGGGGCAGTCATATGGCCTATGTGGAGGCAACACCTCCGCCTGTTTCTTGCAAAAAACGTCTGGAAAATCCGCATATGGTTCAGGCAGACCGGGAGGAGGAGAAATAACAGGTGCAGACTTGACTCGTACCGACTTGAGACATCTGCCGAAACAAGCCGAACCCCAGCTTCGAACCTCTCCGGAGGTCCAATCCAGAACTGGACAATGGCGCTGGAGCCAGGGCAGACCCAAGAGGAGTTCTGAGGTGCAATGGGGTAACACAAAAAACTCCAATCGCTCAGAATGCAGGACTCCGATGTCCATCTGGAGGGGTTCTGTAGGGAACTGCACCATACCGTCGAGTCTCTCTCCATTAACTGTGGAGATGAAGATGGGCTTCAGTAAACGAACCACAGGGATGTGGAACTTGTTCACCAGCGAGGCGTCGATGAAGTTACCGGCTGAACCGGAATCCAGAAAGGCAGAGGCAGCAAAGGAGATCTTGGCGGACACGGAAATCCGCACGGGTACCGTAATGCGTGGAGAGGAGGTATTCACACCTAGCAACGCCTCTCCCACGTTGACTAGGTGCGAGCGTTTCCCTGACGCGGTGGACGGAGAGGACAGTCCTTTAGAAAGTGCTCAGTACTGGCACAGTACAAACAGAGGTACTCGTTTCTACGGCGGTTCCTTTCATGCGTGGTCAGGCGAGACCGATCCACCTGCATGGCTTCCTCGGCGGGAGGCCCAGAAGAGGGTTGCGGTGGAGGCTGGAAGATAGGCGCCAGACGAGGAAAGCGTCTGGGACGAGCACTTCCCTTTTCCTGTAGCAGTTCCTCTCGTCGCTCAACAAAACGCAGGTCAATCCTGGTGGCCAAATGGATGAGGTCACTCAGGTTGGTAGGGACTTCTCGTGCGGCCAGGACGTCCTTTATGGCGCTGGACAAGCCTTTCTTAAAGGTAGCACAGAGCGCCTCGTTATTCCAGGAGAGTTCCGAAGCCAGGGTGCGGAAACGGATAGCATAGTCTCCGACAGAGGAACTCCCCTGGGACAAGTTCAATAACGCAGTCTCTGCTGAGGCAGCCCGGGCTGGCTCCTCAAAAACACTCAGGAATTCCACAAAGAAACTCTGGACACTGGCAGTGGCAGGATCGTTGCGGTCCCAAAGTGGTGTAGCCCAGGCCAGGGCCTTCCCCGAAAGCAGGCTAACGACAAATGCCACCTTGGCTCGCTCCGAGGGGAACTGGTCAGCCGACATCTCCAGGTGAAGGGAGCATTGGGATAAGAATCCGCTGCACAACTTGGGATCACCGTCGTACTTGGCCGGCATGGACAGACGGACTCTAGAAGTGGCGGAGGCCACAGGCTGCGGTGGTGAAGCAGATGCAGGCGGTGGAGGCAGCTGCTGCTGTGCTGGAAGAAGCTGCTGCAGCATGGCGGTCAACTGTGCCAGCTGTTGACCTTGCTGAGCGATCTGCTGCGACTGCTGGGCCACAACTGTAGTAAGGTCCGCGATACTAGGCAGAGGCACATCAGCGGGATCCATGGCCGGATCTTACTGTCAGGGTCCGGACTGGTAGCAGGAGCGGTGCAGGGAGTGGATCCGATGTGTCAGTGAGGGATTGGCGTGGACCGTACCGGAGGATCGGTTCTAAGTAGTTACTGGTTTTCACCAGAGCCCGCCGCAAGGCGGGATGGGCTTGCTGCGGCGGTAACTACCAGGTTGTGTCCTCTGGTAGCGGCTCAACCTCACCGACTGCTGATATAGGCGTAGTACAAAAGGGACAGGCAGAGGCGTAGTCAGACGTAGCAAAGGTCAGGGCAGGCAGCACAGGTTCAGAGGCGATAGTCGTTAGCAAAGGGTTCAGCAACAGGCAAAGGATTACACAAATAACGCTTTCACTAAGGCAACAAGGCAACAAAGATCCGGCAATGGCTGGAAGGGGCAGGTCACTTATATAGGAAACAGGAAACAGGTCACAGGAAACAGGTCACAGGAAACAGGTCACAGGTCACAGGTCACAGGAAACAGGAAACAGGTCACAGGAAACAGGAAGGGAGGTTTGGACCAGGCACCAATTACTGGTGCACAGGCCCCTTAAATTTCAAACGACCTGCGCGTGCGCGCCCTATGGTGCAGGGGCGCGCACTCCGGGAACCATGTGAGCGGGGAGCGGAGGAGGGAGCCGGAGCGGGCACAGGTGAGTGGATCTGGAATGAACGCTGCGAGCGCTCCGGTCCAGAAGCAGGGACCGGATCGCTCAGCGTTACACTCTGTGCAGTGGCTTTGCACAGAGCAGCCCAGAGCAGCTCCTCTTCTCTGGTCCCTTGCCAGAGCTCCTGGCCCCTGCCTTCTGCCCCCCACAGCAAGCACTTCGCCCCCTCTCTCTCCTCATTGGCTCACTGACTTTGATTGACAGCAGCGCAAGCCGCTGCTGTGTTTTAGCCAGTCAGGAGGGAGAGTCCCGAACAGCCAAGTTTCTCGTGCAACACTGCTTGATCGAGATGAGGCTCAGGTAAGTATTTGAGGGGCTGAGGGGGGCCGCAGCACACAGAAGGTTTTTTATCTTAATGCTTAGAATTAAGAATTAGAAGGTTGAGAAACTGAGAAAGGCATGGAGGAGATTTACTAAAACTGGTGCACAAAGAATCTGGTGCAGCTGTGCATAGTAACCAGTCAGCTTCTAAGTTTTACTGTAATAGATTAATTGAACAAGCTGAAGTTAGAGGCTGATTGGTTACCATGCAAACCTGCACCAGATTCTGCATGCACTAGGTTTAATAGATCTCCCCCGATATGCAATCAGCAATTTTAGGCCATAGCTGATTGACTTTAACCAACAGTTCTTTATCAGCTTCATAATTCTGTTAAGTCTACATATGATGAATAGAGGCTAAACATGAAGAAGAGGGGTTAGACTAACTACACAGAGCATTCCCTAGCTACAGAGTAAAAGTAGTGGTAAAGGCACAAGGTTTTTCATAGAATGCACAAAGGTAAAAAAAACCTTTTGTGTGCAGCAGCACCCATTATACTTACCTGAGCCCCCTCTCGATCCAGCGGTGTCCACAAGAGCCTTGACTTTGCATGGACTCGCTCTCCTAGTTGGCCTTTGGCAGCAATGGGTGCCATTGTCAATCACAGCCAGTGAGCCACTCAGGAGACGGCCGAGCCTCGGATCCGTGGGTGAATGCTGCTTGCTATGGGGGGCACCCAGCAGGAGGGAGGAGTCATGAGCACCAGTGAGGGATCCGAGGAAAAGAGGAGGATCCGGGCTGCTCTGTGCAAAACCATTGAACAGAGCAGGTAAGTATAAAATGTTTGTTATTATAACCTAAAGTAAGAGCAACATTATTAAAAGGTAAACAAACAATAATTCCGCAATCCCCAATGATTGTCCTCCCTTGGTTACTAGGACTGCCGACTTCTTAGAAAAACAATGATGTCACAAACATGCCCCACCCCTAGATATTACAGGAGGATAGACATAAAACCTCTCTTGTCTGGACCTGCAGCCTGCTCCACCTGCCTGCCACTCAAAAGGTATGTTCCTACCACCCCTTACCGCAAGTGTGAAAGGAGCCTAATAGTTAAGGTACAAGAACATTGGGCTCTGGCTAAGGTCTGTTGGGTAGTTGTAAAGATTAAAGTCAGAAGCCTAAATTGGTTAAGAGTGCAATCAGGTAGTTTAGGATTCAGTAAAGCTTCATAAAGGTTCTTGGGAATACTACTAATCCTCCCAGATAGCAAGCAATTGTGCTGCAAGTTTGGAAATGACTTGCTATGCTATTGCTAGACTTGCCAGGCTTCATAAGTTTGTTGCACAATTGCAGCAAGTCTGCATTGCATGACTCCAGATTAACTTTTTTTGCAAACATTCTACAAGTCTGCTGCAAGTTCTGGTTCAGTTATGTTGTGCAATAGTCATCCCACCACAGGGGTCACTGTGGCTGAATTTTCATGCCGTAGACTTTCAGGGCTCTTGTTGTAGACTCACCACTGCAACTTTTCTCTTGCTAGAGACTTGCTAAGCAAATTTGCTACAAATTGGAAAAGTGTCAAATAGAACTTGTGCTTCAAATGATCTGCAAGTGTACAACTTGCCAGTGAAAATGTGCAGCAAGTTAACAGGACTTACAAATGAACACTGCCACACATTTGTGACAAGTCATCCTTGCTATCTGGGCTAGAAAAGTATAACCTAACTGCAGGGCCGGGGTGCTAGACTATTTTGCACCCTAGGCAAGACCACCTACTTGCACACCCCCCCCCCCCCCCCACTGCCAAAAAAAATAATTCAAAATTAATTCAATAATTCTAGCACCAGAACCCCTGCATAATGCTTAACTGATGACCTGTAGGGGCCTTTGAAGTGTTGCTTTATAGGGTACTGAAGTTTTTCATGGGCGTACGCAAAGCCCCTACAGATCAGTTTAGTGTTTAGTGTAATTGCTCTCACTCCAGCATGCATGATGATACATACCAAGTGTAGGGCAATCACAGGCACCAATACAAATGCATTTGTGTGTGTGTGTGTGTGTGTGTGTGTGTGTAGGGGGGCTCTAAAATGTTTTTTTTTATGTGTCTCTTTAAATGTTAAAAACTTTTTAAAAATATTTTTACAATATATTTTTATTTTTTTTACATTACACTTTTATTGCTATCGCATAGGGGCCAATAGCCCCCTATGTGATAGCATAGAGGTGAAAGGTACTCTTTAGTAGACATTCAGGTTCTATTAGACCCTGGATGTCTCCTCTGTACTCCGCTACAGCTGATGGAACACTGATGGTGCTCCATCAGCTGCTTCCCCAAGCACAGCTCCTGTAGAATGGCAGTGCCAGTCCAGTAAGTGACGTTATGAACGTCACTACCTGTTCTATGCTCAGGATGGAGACTTAATGGACGGATGTCTGTGGAGCTTCTGCCATCCTTCCCGCCCCATGACCACACTGGGCCCGCAGGTGGGATACCAGAGACCCGGCAAACATGGCCGTGGCGGTCTCCTGGGGGAAGGGCGCCACATCGTGGAAGTGATCAGTGGATTAAGAGCTGCTTGTATCACTTCCACATTGAAAGTCGATAGTCAGCTTTACTAAAGTACACACACTCCCGGCCGGTATAGTGGCTGGGAGTATGTGTTAAAAAGCACACTACTGGAGCACTGGCCCTGGGGAAGCCAGGGGCTGTGGCTGCACCCTAGGCGGCAGTTGGCCCTAGGCGGCTGCCTAGTTTGCCTAGTGGTAGCGCCTCACTGGAAGACCCTGCTCCAAAAACATTTGATTCCAGGACTGTCCTATCATATAAGTACTAAAGTACTGCAGCTCTGAAAGCAAAGGTCTGGGGCACCCTGAATGACTTTGGCCAGTCTATACATCCTCTGTTTTAACCCTTTTTGTACTATTTTTTTCATTTGTTCATATCAAAAGTATTTGCATGAAGAAAAGCAAGAGGATACTGTTCAGATTATACAAGGGGGCGCTTTAATATCTTTTTATACCGTGGTGCATACATATTACAATTTTACTGTATAGCCATTTTTATTGCTTTAAAATAAAGAACAAAGTACAGTTTGTTGGGATATTAAAGGTGTAAATGCAAATACTTCTAGCAATACCTAGAGGCAGCTGCAGTGACAGGGAATGCCTTGGCACTGGATAATATCATTAGGATGGTTGTTAATACCTGGCTTTCTTAAACACACCGACTAATAAAAACGACTATACTACAAGAACTTGAATCAGAGGGTTCGATGTATTTTTTTTTAAATGAAAGGGAAGCAGTTGGTTGTATCTACTCGCCTCTCTGATCTTTCCTTATCACTACCCCCAACACCCAGCTGCCTCTCTAATTGCCTTTGGAAGAGAAAGCGGATCCCTCCTCCTCTCAGAATGTGTAATAAATGCTGCCTGTCCAGAGGATGGATGGTTGCAGGTGAAGGGGGCTTCAAGATAGATGTCTTGTTAGTTCAATGAAAGATATATATAAGGGTGTTTCAATTCATACATGTCAGTATGATAATGAACCAGATCACTGCTGGGGAGAATTAAGCTTGGCTGTTATGCTATGAGCTGAGTCTCCAGACTGGTGTTTGAATGTATAAGGTGTACATGACAGTACAAACCTAACTGATCAATGTTGAATGAAAACACAGAATAAATGTGTATGATGCATTATATATGGAACATATCAAACTAGTTTGTTGGGATTATTAGAGTAGTGCATCACTGCAATGATTGCAAAGCCTAAAAATATTTAGGGATGAGTTTCGGCTTCACCACTACCATGGGTTTGAGGCAAATTCTGTAGGTTTGAAATTCACAGTCCTAGCAAATTTATGTGAAAATTCTCCCAGGAGATTTTAAAAAAAAAAAACATAATGCACTGCATGGCCTTTTAAAGCGGAAATTCACTCAATCAACATAGATCATTTTTAATCTTTATGCTGCCAGCATAATATATAAAAAAATACATCAGATGTATTTGTTTTAAACTTTTTTTTTTTTTTTACATTTATTCAGTTACCTTTTTGATTTCCAGGCCTAGGTCAAAATGATTCTGAGTCAAGTCCAAATAAGCATTACCCTCTCCCCAGGCTGGCAATGCTCCTGTCCAAAGGTCTATGATTTACTATTTTTTTTATACAGTGCATTACTGGCTCAATCAAAAGGTGAAAAAAGGAAAAAAAGCATTAAAAAAGAAAATAATGCAGTCACTATATCCATGGATTGTGATTCACCAATATTGGAAGTGAGGATCCTGAATACCCGCAGAGATTGATCTGTTGATTTATCTGGTGATCCGGGGAGGGAGACTACTGCAGTGGAAGGGATTAGTCCCTTGAGCTCTCTGGTGATTAGGCGTGTTTTGACCAAGTGGTCTTTCTGCAAGGTGAGCAGTGATTTCACCTGCTGGTGGTGGTTCTGTTCTATCGTCACAACTCTCTCAAGGATTGTTATATATTAGGGATAGACCGATTATCGGCATGCGATATATGGGGGGCCGATATGCACTTTCCCCGATATATCGGAATCGGCCCCTGAGGTTACCCAGACTGCCGATATTTCGAGAAATTGCTTGTTCCCGGATTGATGCCTGCAGCTCGAGGCATGCCCCCGGTACCGGCGTCCATAGCCGACGGACGGCTGTCTTGTAATGACAACAGATGCGGCTGCCTTCCGCTGCCTTCCACAGTTTGCCCGGGTCTCCCGTCCCACCGGGAGACCCAGGCATCCTACCTGCATGGCCGCCGAAGAGAAGACCCAATCAAAGCCGCATCCGGCTCTGATCGGGTCTCCATGTAAAAAACCCGGAAGTGATGTCATGACATCACTTCCGGGTACTCGGCGGCAAATTAAAAAAAATGTGAGCATTCAAAACAGCCAAACTTGGCGTTTTAACTTCTTTTAAGTACACAGGAGGGGTTTGGGGTCTTTTAGACCCCCAGCTCCCTCCACAATAGTACCTATAAAAAATAAAAACATTTTTGTTTTAAATGTCCGAATATATCGGCAAATATCGTCCGATACCGATATCCGATGACCAAAATATCGGTTTTGGCACAAAAAAAACTATATCGGTCGATCACTATTATATATCGCTGGATGAATGAATATATACAACGGTTTGCGGATTGATTACATGCATCTGATCTTTTTTGGCACATTTATTGGACTTTCCCTTTTTTTCAATGTTTTCATTTTTTTTTTTATATCTTACTTTGATTATATGGTTACACTTATTTTTAATTGAATGTTTCTTCATATTAATGATGTATTGCACTATTGAGTTTTTATATGGATTTATTTTATGAACACAAAGGGTTTGTTTATGAACAAGCGCACTGTTCTTCTTGTTTTATATTGATTCTGAGATAAGCACACCCTCCTGCCTACGTGCCTGAGCTAAGGGAGATCTGCTGTTATTCAAGATGGCCATGGCAAGAAGGGCTAGAGGACTTCTAAGCAAAGTCTCTCTAAGTGACTTCTCAGCTAAATAAAGACTGGAGACATGGACAGATAGGCAAGTTTGATTTGAATATTAAAAATGAATTAAATAGTGTTTCTGGTTTGTGGTACTCAGATGCAGTGTAATTCCACTCTAACCATGGCCATCAGGCTTAGAAGGGCCAAAAATTGGCTTTTGGTTAAGCCAGCCCCTTCACTATGAAAAGTGGGCACAACAGATCTCCAATAGTGTCAATGGATTGGAAGCTGTTGCACAGAATTTATTGGGAAAGCTGACAAACTGCATAGAGAGAGATTAGGGTTATTACGGAGATCAGATTATTAGCTCTTTGGGCAATCAACACTTTTGCTGTCTTCTTTTTTTCTTCTAATTTATATATTTTTTTTCTTGTCTTTCATTTTAATTTGTAGTTGATTTGATTTCAGTGGTCACTTTTAGACTGGGTTCACACTACTGTAGTGTGAATTGGATGCAGGATTTTGTGACTGGCCCCTTTTGGATTTGGTTCACACATCTCTGGAGCGGCTGCGGAACGAAAGTCCTTTGCGTCTTTGGCTCCGTTTCAGGTCCGAATTCAGGCAAGAAATTGGGCCTGATTCTTCCCTGAAACAGAGAACAGGGACGCACCGAACCTCTGCTGTCAGCCGCATCCGTCTGCGGTGCGAATCCAGCCTTAGCTGCTGTCTTCTCTTTTTTCATTGCTGCCATGCCTCCCTTTAGAAATACAGGCTCTTTTCAGGGGTTGATATTTTGGGGGTATATTAGCTTTTATTCCATGTTGATAAGGTCTTTAATTTAGAATAAAATACTTTTTTTGCTTCAGGGCTACCTTTTAAAAAAGCGGGTGTTTGCTTCAGGGGTGGTATTTCGGCGTTTTCATTTATTTTTATTTTTTATTTTAAGCTACCCCCTGATAAAACTGTCCTGCTGCTGCCCAATTGTTCGCTGCTTTATTCTCCGCAGTATCTCAATTTCTGTAGTAAAGCAGCAGCCTATGCTCTTTGTCTCTAGTAAATTTAGGCTTAGCCTTTCTATTTAAAAGTCTCCTGATGTTGGCCAGTTTTACATTTCAGTCAAATCCCCTTCATTAAAAATGTTCTGCTGCTAGCCAACTTAAAGTATAACTGTCCCTGTAGGGCTTGTATGATGACTTGTTGGGCCTCCTCTGATTACCTGCAGATAGTCACTTAGGGTACAGTTCACACATCCATCCTTACTCCCAATGGCTTGTCACTCAATAAACAGCCAAGGGGTGTTGGTTTTTGGTGTTTATTGGGGAACTTGGATGGGAGAAGGGAATAGTGGGATACTCCAACTGGAACTATATACAGTTGATAAGGGCAACTTTCACTTGGCCTCACCAGGTTGTTTGTGGAAGCAGTCACACTGCTTTGACCATACTGCCACATGTATGGAAAGGGTTAAGTCTTCTTGCTCTTTCTCCAGCAATAGACTTGGTGAACCACATTATCTTCAGGATACACTCTAGCATCCCCTTTACTTACACCCTTCCACTGACTGTTCTAGCTGCAGGGTTGCCCCCCTCAGAACAGGCCTCTTGACACAGATCTGTACTCATTTTATGCAGGATCAGATCCTTTCAGTGTCTCCCTTCCAGTCAGCTCTGCAGGACCTCTGGGTTCAGTTCCTCTCTAGCTCTTTAGGCCCTCAGGTTGACTACCTGAGGCTGCATGGCAACTTCTACAGAGAAGGGGCAGCCGCCCCCTCCCTTTGGGACCCCGCTCTCCAGCTGAAAGACCCATGAGCACATGTGCTCCTTGCATTTATACAGTACCCCAACATGCACCAAGGCACTTTCCTCTGCCAATCGTCAGGGCTGTACTAAATGCCTGAGCACTCATTTGTCAGGTTTCCTCCAACTGTCCAAAATGCCTCCCTATTGGACCAGTGTGAAACACTTCAGAAAAACTGAATTGCACCTGAGCATTATCAGCAGACCTCACTAGCAGATCCTGCTCTCTGGTAGGCAGAGAACAATATAGATTTACCTGGCAGTCCTTTTGGTAAGCAGAAAGGATCCAAAACTATACTCTCTCTGTAGCACTTACCTAGGAGGGTGCTACATACATAACTAAAGGCAATTTTTTTTTTCAGGTTTTGGATAGCGTACAGATAGATTAGAACACCTGTCAGTTTGTTTTGCTGTTTGTCCCCCCGCTTTAAGGAGTCTCACCCTCTCTATTTGTCCAGATTACCTTTATCATTCAAAGGGAAAGTAAAAGAGAATCCCGAAATTTTGGGTTGTCCCCAGAAAAGTAATGGAGGGGGAATCTTCCAATGGGGACACTAGTTCTGGTAATCTGGGGGTCCCCAAGGAATTCCTTTAATTTGCAGGGATTTCCTCTCACCTCCCGTGTTGGCTATGGGACAGGAAGTGAGGGTAAATCTCAGCAATGGGACAAAGATGGCGAAAATAAATTTGACAGGGGTTATAACCCTACTTTACTCTATCCAGAATGAAAAAAAAAATGCCCATAGTTCTACTTTAACCTCCCTAGCGGTATTCCCAAGTGTGGCTTGGGGTTAATTTTCAGTACCAAAAGCGGTAACCCCGAGCCACACTCGGGATTACCCCAGGATCACATGCACCTTCCCTGCGATCCCCCACTGTCCTCCCGCCATCCTCACACTCTCTCACTGCTCTGTGCTTGGCAGATGCCGGCACTTGCCCTCCGGTTCCCTTCCCTGCGAGCGTTGCGACGCAGGGGGTGGAACCGGTGGCAAATTCAAAAGTGTAAATACACTAAATGACATCATACCAAGTTGTGATCCTAATGGATTAAACTGTATCATGCCATTTCACCATAGGATTGCACCTGGTGACTTTTATAGTGCCCTGCCTGTGCTTTCCCAGTTCTTTATGCCTGGAAAATAGAGAACGACCATGGCGCAAAAGCACTTTTAGATGAACTGGAAAACGGCGACAGCGAAACAGAGTTACTTAAAGAACTGAGCGATAGCGATTCGTGGGAAAATTCGTCATCAGGTACAGAAAGTGGCGACAGCGATGATTCTGATGTCTCTTTCTGGCACATAGCTTGTGGAATTTGGGAAATATATTAAATGATTCTTCAGAATTTCCAACTGAGCTATGTGCCAGAAAGAGACATCAGAATCGTTGCTGTCGTCACCTGTTGAAGAATTTTTCCACGAATCGCTATCGCTCAGTTCTTCAAATAACTTAGTTTTGCTGTTGCTGTTTTCCAGTTTGTCTAAAAGCGCTTTTGCGAAAAAAGAATGCTTACTGGACGCCATGGTCATTCTTTATTTTCCAGGCATAAAGAACTGGGAAAGCACTGAAAAAGCCACCAGGTGAAATCCTGTGGTAAAATGGCTTAATACAGTGTAATCCATTAGGATCACAACTTGGTATCATGTCATTTAGTGTATTTACATTTTTGAATTCGCCGCCGGCTCCACCCCCCTGCGTCACAACGCTCGCAGGAGGGAACCGGAAGACAGGTGCCGGCATCGGCCGAGCACACAGCGGGAGGACAGAGGGAGGATGGCGGGGGAGGACCGCGGGGGATAGCAGGGGAAGGTGAGTTTTAAAATATAAAACAACAGATTTCCATGCAAAACAATGTACCGCTTTTAGCACAGAAATCCTGACAATCAAACCGCCGGGGAGGTTAACACCACTGTATCATCTGCAGTCTGATCCGCAATTCAATATAGGTCTATTACAGTGCTTTCTAGGGAGTAAGTTCACACTACTGTGTTTGAAGTGGTGTGCACCAAAACAAGTACTGCATGCACTTTTTAAGTGCAGTTTGTGATACAAACTACCAAATCGAAATACCTCTGCAGTGAATAGAACTGAATGAAAATCACTTGAAAACAAGCATGTTGTTCTGGGTGCTTGTTTGAAATGTCATTTGTGACATTTCAATAAAGTTCTCACAAAAAAGGATCTACATTTGCATGAAGTTTGTGTGTGGCCACTCCTCCTCTCCCCAGAATGCCATAGCTGTCAATATGGGATAAAGAGTTGCCATATTGCTGGAAAAGTGAAATAATATTATTACAAAAGGGATCATAAGGACAGCATGTTTTCCCAGAAAATATGTCAATTTCCCAGAACAATGGAAGCAGGCAGCAAAATATTTTGGGTGCTTGATTTAAGAATCCTACCACACAAAGGGCCACACAATGGAATCTGTACTTGTATCTAGTAGATAGCACCTTGATGCATGAAAAAAAAAAAAAAAAACAGACCAGCGCCAGTTTTTAACTTAGTACACCACAATGTACAGGTGGCTCACATTTGTCAACTGTAGTGCACACAAAGGTGCGGGTGTGTTCTTCTAGGCTGGGTATGCACATTTTGGTAAAATGAATGGCACTGCAATGCATTGCACTCACAGTAGTGCTGTGCATTATGGAAATGCACTGAGTACATGTGAATAGGCCCTAATTCAGAAAGTAGTTTAAGGTCAGCTTTAAAAATATAC
This sequence comes from Pelophylax lessonae, assembly GCF_965119305.1. Taxonomy (NCBI): domain Eukaryota; kingdom Metazoa; phylum Chordata; class Amphibia; order Anura; family Ranidae; genus Pelophylax; species Pelophylax lessonae. The sequence continues at coordinate 37,987 of NW_028119774.1, forward strand.
TTTGAGTTAATTTGCATTACCGCAATGTACAAGAATAAATAACTGGTAGTGCGATATGCTTTGCCATTCCATTTTATTGTGACATGGGTTGTGCAGGAAGAGGAATCAACTGGATCTCCTGAACAGAACAACAAATCAACAAATCAAGGTTTCTGCTGTTTGTTTGTTTTTTCTCTCACTGGTGCCCAAGATGTCAAATTCTGGCAGTGCTTCAGGTGAACGTTACAGCCAAAGATACCACACGTTACCCACTGAGTTTGAGCAGACGGCATGCTGGGCACCAGCCCTTTAAAGGTTCTCTTTAAAAGTTTGGATTTGTCCAAGCTGAGTATATAAATCTCATCAGTAATTCTGGTTCATTACTGCTGGCAAACTTGATTACACAACAAAATTTCATTTTTGATTAAATTGTCTGAAATGTCTCATTAATTCTTTCTTGTAGTAGAGAAAGGCAATTTTTTTTTTTTTTTTGAAAGTGTGAAATTTAAAGTTGCTATGATAACTGAAAAGCTTTAGAAAAAAAAATGCCCGTCACTTTAGGGCTTGTAGTTGCAAAGACTGCTTTATGTTGGCAATGCTTTCTCTGTTCCTGCTGCTCAATTGGCTTCTGCAACCAATGGATCTTTGTTATGTAAATGAAAAGAAAAGAGAAACACTGGCTGCAGCTGCTCTCTGTAGCTGCTGCCCTGCAGTGCTATACTAGTTATTTGCAGTTTCAGCAAGAGGAGGGAGCTGCTGAACAGGAAGAGTTCAATCGAGTCAGGCAACACTGCACTGTGGGGTCTGTAGTAAAGAGGAGAAAGACTCTACTGAAATCAAAACTGCATTTCCCAGAGAGAGATTGCCAGGAGGAGGGGAAAGAGCTGCATTTTCTCAGGCTGTACAGGGGACAGCTTCTCTCTTGCCATAAGGGAAACCGAAGAGTGCACATTGCTGGCTATTGTACACCGTCACTGCTTGCATATCGGCGGTCTGAGCAGGATCTGGAGCACTGAGTTTGGGGGTGCCCACAGACAGAGTCATCTGGGTTTCAGAGCAGAGAGTAGATTAATCACTGTGTGTGGTCAGATGTTGAGCAGTAATATTACTGTGACTGGTGAGCTGCTGTTGTTGGGATTTACTATCTGCTGCTAGAGAGACTGAGCTCTTTAGGAACTGACCATGCAGCCATCTTGCAACCTTATTTCTGCCTGTAAGCTTGACTGGGACTATTCCCACATGCACCACCACTACAACTGGGCCCCAATGCTAGCTGACTGAAGAGTTATAACTAAAGACTGTTTGACTGTTTTACTAATGACTGACAGCTGCTACAAAGAGACCTTCACCTATTGCTTATGCCTTATAACTCCCAGGGGGCATTGAACCATATCCTAGATATTCTCCTAGAGTGCACTCTAGACTAGTTATATAATTATTATTCACAGTGCAGTTAATGCTTATACAGTATGCACTTTTTATTGCTGACTTTGCTGATTCACATGTTAATCCCAATCTGGTGGTACAGAACTCTATTCTAAATTACCTTGGCATAGTGAATATACTGTCTAATGGACTGTCTGAACCTACCTTCTGTGTGTTCATTTATACTCAAACCATTATTTATTCTAATCTGTACCAATATATTGAGTTCATTTACCACTAAACAGTCTATTTTCTGGTGCTAATTCACAGCCGAGGGGAAAGGTATTTCTACTCGTGTTCTTTTGAGCTTGCAGTAACTTTAATCCAACAAGGTGTGTCAGAGGGGCTGAGATTGTTCTTGGGGTCGAGGCACAGAACAGAGAACCTAGGTTACCCAACGCAGGGATAACACTACATGTATACTAATGTATGTTTAGAAATGCCCCCTGTAATTTCAGGCGTTGCATTTTAACTTCTTAATGAGCAGAGCTTGCGTTACTTGATATTGCTTTTTAATTTTGACAAACATACATTCTTCCACATGTATAGAAGAATTTGGGACCAGCTGATAAAATGTACTTTTAAAAATTTAAATACTAATGTTTTGCTCAAAATTCTTAATGTTGGTCAGATTTCCATGGTTCTGAGAGAATTCTGTTTACTATTATTTGTTTCTAGGTTTAACTCCTAAATGAATATAAAAATACTGGGATAAAGGTCAGAATTTTTCTTTTTTTTCTCAGCATTTATTTCATTCTACCATTTTAACATTTAGGTCCCAATGCAGAGCAACAATCTATATATAACTCCTTACATTCATTTTTTGGTTTTCTAGTTTTGAAATGTTATAGCATTTTGCAATATCAAGAAGCCTAGCAACGCGTTTGTCAATTCATGTTCATTACAGTTTTATTTTGTTAATTTTAAAGTATATTGCATGTGAAGCATTGCTACCTGCCTGTTTATACCTGGCCTTATTGTTAACAAATGATTTCCTTTCATGCCATATAAAACAAAATACACAGTTCAGCTTCAGTGGTTTTCTGGCTTAATTGAACCTGGGATGTTTTATGCCACAGATGCATATTTCAGTCATTTTGTGATGTATGTCATATGATTTGTGTTGCATTACTCCTTTTATGCAGATTGGGCTCCTATGGTAGCACTGACATGAGAAACAAGTAATTTAACAAAACCCACCAAAACATGAATTCATGTAACAGAACTAAACGAGCCACTACTTGTAAAGGTAAAGAGGTAATATTGTAGGTCATCCATATAGATATAACTTTCTGAGGGTATGTGTGGAAATCTGCCCTCATTATAGATTAGCCTAAGGGACTCCTATAATAGAACATGGTAAATGGAAAAAAGAAGCCAGGCGCTAAAATTGGACCAATATTATGTACAGAGTCAGATGCATTGGTAGTACTTTGGCAGCCAGGAAGTGGGCACTGGGACAATGGGATAGCACCAGTCATTAAACACAAGTAAAGCACTCAAATAAACTCCCCAAAATAAAGACAATAAGTAATGGGATCTGGATAATCCATGTGTGAGGATAGTTTTGGTGTGTGTCTCTGTCATTCACACAAGGCAGCAGCTTGCGGAGTAAAATAAGTTTATTAAATAAAAAAACACCAAGAAAAACATTCCATAGTAATCAGTGGTGGCCGGTGCTCCATGGGCCGGGGGGCAGCAGACAGACCACACCAGCTCCAGCCCGCACACCATACCCCCCCCCCCCCCCCCCGGACCACACCAGCTCAAGCCCGCACACCAGCTCCAGCCCACATACCATACCCCCCCCCCGGTCGCCGGCTCACTGACCTTGGACTGACATATCACAGTAATACAGTCCATGAACAATCTAATGGGGTAGAACTGCAGGTGGAAAGAAAGGACCCGATCCAATCAGCCAATCACCAGTGAATAGTGAGAGAGATGAGTTACACCCTGTGCTGACACCCGTAGCCTCTTACCGGAACTTTTGACCCTCCTGTCACAGAGTGGTCAAACAGGCATAAAAGCAAACAGCGCTCGGCGTAAATGAAGGTTCCTAGTCACATTCCTCACATTCCTTAGCAGGGAGAGAGAACTTCACAATTCACAGATGTACAATGCCTTCACAGGACCCCACAGAAGTGTCTTTCACACACAGGCTCAGAAAAAAGACAGAGGGGCAACCAATCGTGTAGTACATCGAGGCACATAAATTTATTAAAAAGTAATGCACTTACATAGTAGACATCATATAACAGCATCAATGGATAAAACCGCGGTATGTAGCGTGCTCAGCTCCGATACGTCTGTCTTAGGCGTATCGTCAAACATCTATGACATCTTCAGAGGCGTAGTATAACTGTGTGAGCACGCATTTAAATAAGCTGGCGCCCGGAAGTGACACAACAGGAAGTTGGGAAGTGACACAACACGAACACTTCCTGTTTTGTCAGTTCCGGGCACCAGCTTATTTAAATGTGTGCTCACACCGTTATACTACGCCTCTGAAGATGTCATAGATGTTTGACGATACGCCTAAGACAGACGTATCGGAGCTGAGCACGCTACATACCGCGGTTTTATCCATTGATGCTGGTATATGATGTCTACTATGTAAGTGCATTACTTTTTAATAAATTTATGTGCCTCAATGTACTTCCCGATTGGTTGCCCCTCTGTCTTTTTTCTGAGCCTGCATGTGAAAGACACTTCTGTGGGGTCCTGTGAAGGCATTGTACATCTGTGAATTGTGAAGTTCTCTCTCCCTGCTAAGGAATGTGAGGAATGTGACTAGGAATCATCATTTACGCCGAGCGCTGTTTGCTTTTATGCCTGTTTGACCACTCTGTGACAGGAGGGTCAAAAGTTCCGGTAAGAGGCTACGGGTGTCAGAACAGGGTGTAACTCATCTCTCTCACTATTCACTGGTGATTGGCTGATTGGATCAGGTCCTTTCTTTCTACCTGCAGTTCTACTCCATTAGATTGTTCATGGACTGTATTACTGTGATAGATTGTTTAATATATGTCTGGCGCAGCTCCTAATATACATCTACTACTTTATATGGACTGTGATCTTCCTATTGAGCTAGCAGCCTTGTGTACATATATTTTATATTGTCTTAGTATTTTTCTGTCTTAAGCGCAAATATCATTCCCTTTTTACTTGGACTGACATATGGAGGCAGCGGCTTTCCCCTCTGGCTCTAGTCACGTGCTTCAAAAAAACCCTATTGGAATCCATGTGTCCGGCGCCCTGCATATAGATTAGGGGGCCGGATGCATGGATGGGGGGGCGGCGCCCCTGTGCCCCCAATGGACAGGCCGCCACTGATAGTAATTGTATCTTACATGGTGCATGGTGTCCATAGCCAACAATGAAGCAGCGGGATGTCGACTTGAGAAAGGGGCCACCCCCAAAACATGTTGTCTTGGTAACTGGTGTTGTCTACTCCTCTTCCTGGCATCCTTGCCATCCTTGAGCGGGGATGCTTGTGTGTTTCCCCACCTGCTGCACCGAGAATCAGCATACTAGGTGTCTTAACGTGTTGCTAGCTCCTTTTTGTCATCATTGGAATAGTGCCATTTCTCTCTGCTTCATTGTTGGTTGTGGACAACATGAACCATGTAAGCTACCATTACCATGGAATGTTTTTCTTGGTGTTATTTAATTTAATAAACTTGCTTTAACCAGCAAGCTGCTGCCTTGTGTGAATGCCAGAGACACACACACCTGAACTATCCTCGCACATGGATTATTCAGAGCCCATTACTTATTGTTACTATTTTGGGGAGTTCATTTGAGGGCTTCATTTTTATTTAATAACTATGATGGAATATGCTGCCCACAACTGGGTGTTAGCAGGGCCAGCACTACCATGGGTCCCACTGGGTCCATTGGACCCAGTTGGAACTTTGAGAGGGGCAGCAGATTGATGCCCACAATTTTTTTCCAGCAGTTTTGTGTGTCGTTGGTTTGAGACACGTTATGGGCAGCATTTCCCCATCTCATACTGCCAGCCATAATGCAAACTGATGAGTATGAGGAGGCGGAGCATCTTCTTCAGGGATAGTCCCTCACGTGATTGTGGTGTGCACAATGACGTCAGACATACAGACAAACAAAATAATACTGGAGTTTGTGGTTTGGAATTGAACATAATGGTATGTCATATGATTTGGCATATGGACAGGGAGATGTTGCATATGAATCTGACTTCCTGATAAATGTAATTTTAGGTTTAATTATCATGATATTCTTGGATCCAGGCAGCACAATGTCTTGGGCCAGCCCTAGGTGTAAGGGTGCTAATGTGCTGGAGTGAGAGTTTAGAATTTTAATTTGCCCTGTTTGAAATGAGTTTAGCATCGGAAAGAAAACAGGCAAGGTGTACCCTCCATGAGGCACATACATGGTGTGTGGATAGGTGAAGCCAGTGGGGGGCCTCTGTATGTGCCCTCGCCCATTCATTTACTGCTCAAATATTATCAAGCTCTAACCCATATACTCAGTATTGCAAAAGGGGATTCTGATATTGGAACATGGTAATTAAAATAAACGACAAGCCCAAGTTAAAGGTTTTGAGCTTGTGAGTAGTGGGGTTCTAAGTCCACAACGCAAGCAAAATACCTAAATGGTGGTACTCATACTGTGTTAGCTATCTATTAAACAGGAAATAAACTCTCCCCTTGCAAAGCTGTTTTATGAATAGGCCAGTATGGCAATGTATTCCAACATTCCACATTAAAAAAGAACCCCTAATCATTTGTTTCTTACTAATTTGCATCAGTTTTAAAAATCCTCCTTCCTGGGGTAAGGCAGCGCCATTTTAACGATGGACTTCTGAGTCCATCTTGCAATTTACTTCCGCCCTTTCTGCTAGTCCAATCTTTAATCTCGAGCATGCGCATTAGGTTCTTAGCAAGCCTCGTTTTAGTTCTGGGATCACTATGGGTAACTGTGTCCCGTGGCTCATCTCCGCTGCAGTTAGCCGCGATGTCCTGATGTTAACACCCATGCCTCTGACGTGTAAGGTCACTTGGGGTGTATCAGGAGACTGTAGTATCGCGGGATCTCAGTGCTGTGCCTCACAGAGTGGATATGACAGACGCGGCATACATCTTTATAGACTAACGGCACAGAGAGCGTGCCGTGATTTGGGTTAAAGATGCGCATGCGGCGGTGACGTCAGCAAATGCAACAGTACAAGTTACAAGAAAATGGAGCAAGTAAGATGACATTTGCATACAGCGATTTAACTGTTGGTAGTGATTTTTGATATGGGTATAACTTATGGGGGAGAGTTTACTTCCTTTTAAAGACCACTTGGAAATAATTTATAGGGCTAATTGTGTCAGCACACACATACACTGTCACAGACCTCTGCCAACACTTTAAAATAAATATACTGAGAGACATGGGACTCTATGAGGCACACTACCCTCAAAGGGATATTAATCATTATACACCATGCTGTGACATGTTTATATGTGTATTAATGTATACAAGGTGGATCAGAGCAATGAGGGAGCAACATTTACCTGGTGAGTTATTGTGATGGCTTTTCTTCCAGGTTAAAGTGACATCAAAGTTTTTTTTCACAAAAAAAGATAATAATAGCATAGCAAGTGTCCTCAATGACATACTCTTGCTCTTCTGCTTTGAACTAAAGCTATACTTGCAGTGTTCTGAGCGCCGCACACACAAACAGCGCGAGAGGAAAGCTGTCAATCATCATTGTTGTGGAGAAAACAAGGCGTTTCTTTCTTTTTGTTTATCCCTCTTGTACTGACTGTGTGTACGGCGCTAGGAACACTGCACATACGGTTGTAGTACAAAACTGGAATGTACAAGTAGACAAGACTTCTTTGGCACTCCACAAATCCCAACAGCACAAGGGGCACAAACAGAATGGGGGGGGGGGGGTTGGTTGGGTGTCAGAGCGGCAAGGGGGCAGTTTAAGGAGTAAACTCAGAGGAGGACATTTATAGAAAATAAAACGAATACATGTATGTTATGTTATTATGCGTTTTATGGAAAAAAATACACTTTAATTTCACTTTAAGACCCCTTTCACACTTGTGTGACTTGTCTTGAGACTTGGAACTGCAAAGTCGCATAACAAGTCGTACTCCATGATTTACAATGAGTACCTTTCATATATGTGCGACTTAAAGTCGCAAAGACTTCAAAGTAGTCCCTGCACTTGTCCAACTTGAATGCGTTTTGAGGTCCATAGACCTCAAGATTACACAGGCATTGCTTCAAGTCCAGTTACAATCGCATCAAAATTGCGGCAAAAAATCACGTGACTTTTAGGTCGCACAAATGTTAAAGGGGCCTAAGAGTTAATTTTTAACTGCAAAACAGTTGTGCATCAGGATGAAGTTTAGAGGTCATCATCTTGATGAAAAAATATAATGATATCTTTGTACAGAATTGACAGTTTATCTATTCCTTTTTAGAGGGTTACAAGTTTAAAAAATAGCTCCATCCAGTTATAACAATTTAGGGGAGGGAGAAAGCAGAGGAATGGGTATGTGAAAAACTGATAATAAATATTAAATGTGATATAAAGATACGGCTGCCATAAATTTTTGGCTAACTAAAAAACAGATAGAAGTAACAATATGAGGCGCCGTATCAAAAAATGGTTATGTGTGGAAATGTGCAGAAAGTGTACAAACTATAAATTGCGTCTTCCAGTGACTTGAAAAGACCTTCTACTGGACAGTGGTAAGGTAAAGATACCGACTCCTTAAAAATATCTGTAGCTCTCTTTACCTTAAAGTGTAATTCCACATTTCCAGCCAACACCTACTTTATATTTGTTACATGTTCCCATTCACTTAACATAGCTTAAAGAAATATTTAAAATTTGCAGCTTACCTTTTTTTAGATGCTCTGTTCTGAAAATCCCACTACTGTAAAAATCTGTGGGGAATGGGCAGCTAGGTTTGCCATAATTAAACTTGCTTGCATTGTGGAGGCAGATCTTAATTATCACTTGTAAACTAGATACAGTGGGTACGGAAAGTATTCAGACCCCCTTAAATTTTTCACTCTTTGTTATATTGCAGCCATTTGCTAAAATCATTTAAGTTCATTCTTCTTCCACATGAATGTACACATAGCACCCCATACTGACAGAAAAACACAGAATTGTTGACATTGTTGCAGATTTATTAAAAAAGAAAAACTGAAATATCACATGGTCCTAAGTATTCAGACCCTTTGCTGGGACACTCATATATTTAACTCAGGTGCTTTCCATTTCTTCTGATCATCCTTGAGATGGTTCTACACCTTCATTTGAGTCCAGCTGTGTTTGATTATACTTATTTGGACTTGATTAGGAAAGCCACACACCTGTCTATATAAGACCTTCCAGATCACAATGCATGTCAGAGCAAATGAGAATCATGAGGTCAAAGGAACTGCCTGAAGAGCTCAGAGACAGAATTGTGGCAAGGCACAGATCTGGCCAAGGTTACAAAAAGATTTCTGCTGCACTTAAGGTTCCTAAGAGCACAGTGGCCTCCATAATCCTCAAATATCCTTTGGGACGACCAGAACCCTTCCTAGAGCTGGCCGTCCGGCCAAACTGAGCTATCGGGGGAGAAGAGCCTTGGTGAGAGAGGTAAAGAAGAACCCAAAGATCACTGTGGCTGAGCTCCAGAGATGCAGTCAGGAGATGGGAGAAAGTTGTAGAAAGTCAACCATCACTGCAGCCCTCCACCAGTCGGGGCTTTATGGCAGAGTGGCCCGACGGAAGCATCTCCTCAGTGTAAGACACATGAAAGCCCGCATGGAGTTTGCTAAAAAACACCTGAAGGACTCCAAGATGGTGAGAAATAAGATTCTCTGGTCTGATGAGACCAAAATAGAACTTTTTGGCCTTAATTCTAAGCGGTATGTGTGGAGAAAACCAGGCACTGCTCATCACCTGTCCAATACAGTCCCAACAGTGAAGCATGGTGGTGGCAGCATCATGCTGTGGGGGTGTTTTTCAGCTGCAGGGACAGGATGACTGGTTGCAATCGAGGGAAAGATGAATGCGGCCAAGTACAGGGATATCCTGGACAAAAACCTTCTCCAGAGTGCTCTGGACCTCAGACTGGGCCGAAGGTTTACCTTCCAACAAGACAATGACCCTAAGCACACAGCTAAAATAAGGAAGGAGTGGCTTCACAACAACTCCGTGACTGTTCTTGAATGGCCCAGCCAGAGCCCTGACTTAAACCCAATTGAGCATCTCTGGAGAGACCAAAAAATGGCTGTCCACCAACGTTTACCATCCAACCTGACAGAACTGGAGAGGATCTGCAAGGAGGAATGGCAGAGGATCCCCAAATGCAGGTGTGAAAGACTTGTTGCATGTTTCCCAAAAAGACTCCTGGCTGTATTAGTTCAAAAGGGGGCTTCTACTAAATACTGAGCAAAGGGTCTGAATACTTAGGACCATGTGATATTTCAGTTTTTCTTTTTGAATAAATCTGCAACAATGTCAACAATTCTGTGTTTTTCTGTCAGTATGGGGTGCTATGTGTACATTCATGAGGAAGAAGAATGAACTTAAATGATTTTAGCAAATGGCTGCAATATAACAAAGAGTGAAACATTTAAGGGGGTCTGAATACTTTCAGTACCCACTGTATGTCCTGGCAAAAGGTTAAAGGCATAGTAGCTTGGCTTCTTGCACTGTATGTTAATGAGAGGAGACTCAAGCTGTCATTAGGATAGACTCACTCTGACATTAAAAAATTGTTACAACATCCTTGACGGTGGCCATGAGGCCTTCTCCTGAGAACCATATAAAAGGTAAGATACATTTTTTTTTTGGGGGGGGGGGAGGGGGGATGCTGTGTGAATGGTAACACATAAGCATTTATTTTTCTCAAATTCTCAAACTTGACCACAAAAGTGGAAATACACTTTAGTCAGCCATCTTTTGGGGATGATTTATGTGTGTGAAATGGTGCTTAGCTGTCCCCAGAAGCTTCTGTCATAGATTGTATAGCCTGGGCTGTATGACTATACCTCCACAGGGGAAAGCTATGGCTAGTGAGTTGTACAATAATACAAATAGTGTATGGGACAACAGTATTAATCCATATTATTGACAGAGAGTAGTTGGTAAACTATCAGCTGTCATAATCAGGCATACATGGTGGCAAGGGATGACAAGGGATACAAGGATGGCAGCAGAATGTAAAGCCACAGGCATTATTTAGTGTTAACCACAACTAAGGTTCAGAGTCTGACTGCAAACATGTAGTCAATAATCAAATGTCAGGGCAAGCTGAGTATAAGAAAGCTCAACAACAAGGGAAGTCTAAGAACTATTTGAACCAAGAGCTGAGAGTGAAAAGACAACAGGCCTCCAGAGGAGGACAACACATATGAGGGCATAAAGGGAATGCTGGTACGCAAACAGTAAGTGGACAAAATAGGGGAAGCTGGAACTCAGGAGGACAAGGCAGGGGAAGCCAGGAGCGGTGAGACTTAGAAAGAGAGTTAGGAAGCACACCAGTGGAAACCAACACCAAGAAAGCAGATAGAGAACTGTCAAAAAATGGACTGAGCAAGCACCCACATTAAGCCAAACATTTCTCTTGCCCACGGTCAACCATAGATAACAAAAAAACAGCAAATCCAGTTTTAATTGGGTCAATTAATTCAAGCAATGTTTAGGTCATCTGACCTTTAGCAAGGATAAACCTAGGTAAATAAATTATTATTTTCGCTCAAGACTGATGCATTTCTATTTGTAGGTAGGCATATCCACATTAATGGCAATTAAAAGGTTACACATATTTCCCGCCCATAGTCCACTATGCTGGCGCAATTGTGATCAAGTGGGCACACTCACACACATTTTTTGGTCATGCAAAGGCCTGACTATTTTTTGGAGAAGGGTGTTTGAGATTCTTTCTAACCTTACTGGTATACTGACCAAACCCAGCCTTGCCATGGCCCTTCTCACTTTGGGGCTGGACAATATACCCCCAAATATGAGAACGGTTTATTTCCACGTCCTAGTTGCAGCCGTTCTGCTCATCGCGAAATACTGGAAGCAACCAGTGACACCGTCCTACTTAGAAGTAATCCAGATGTTTACCTCCAATTTTCCTTGGAAAAAGCTTATGCATATTCCACTTTCCGTGGGACTAAATTCCATAAAGACTGGCTCATCTGGACTCATAGCAAATACTACACTCCATTCCCCTAATTCTACATGTGATCACCCTCTGCACTAACGCAACCTTGACCGGAAGAGTTCTGACTCCCTGTGCAAAATGTATGCATTTGTGATTTACTACCTGTTATTCTGTTCGAGTTCTTTATATCACATTCCTTGTATATTATGTTTTGTTTACTACATGTACATTCCTAAACTTGTTTGTTCTTATATTTTAAACTCAATAAAAATCTATTGAAAGTAAAAGGTTACACATAGATAGTTTTGACTTGTGAAATGCTATGGCACTGCTGAATGTCACCGAGCCTCCTCCATGGTATATGATGACTTGAGGAGGGAACACCGGTATTGTATGTATGTATGTCATGTCTGCTTGAAAGCTGCATTCCTTAGCACACTGCAGGTTAGCTTGATTGATGCCCATTCCTGTCACATGTACACTTATTGAGGATGGATAAAATATGTATTTGTCCCCGATGAGGTTATTGATGTAGAGCAATACCAGATGTGGTTTATCGTGCACATTGGCGCACTGTGAAAACCAAAGAATGAAACCATATTTTGTGTTCTTTAAATAATAGTGTCCAAGGTATTTTTTTATATGGATTAACATAATGACATATTTGTACTTGGATTGAAGATGACTGTGAAGATGAGGGCAATGGGCAATGGGCTGATGGATTGCAGTACACGAGTACAGTGTTCAGGGAAGATTGCCCAGTGTGGACCTGCCTACAACACAGTTGTATAGTGTTTTCCGCTAGCATCATTCTCAATCAGAAGAAAAAAAGCTTTCATTGTACATTGTAGCTGTGGACTAAGTTTAGAATGTCGGTACAGTAGTTGATATTTGCATTTATGTTTAATTGTGGTTGTCTGTTACTTCCTTTTTCACCTCTTGCACCTCAGTCAATCTAATATTTTTTATGTGCATCTTTCTGTCCATTGTACAGTTTATTATGTCATTCAGGCTTTACTTACCCATGACTTCTGATTTCATCCGTTAACAATAATAGGAGCTGCTGTTCATTTTTCTAGAATAAAGAAGAGCTGTCAGCATCTTCTCCTTTGTGTTTGGTAATATCATCTTGCCATCAGGTGTCAGATAAAGGTAGAAATGTAGGATGGGTTTCTCCAGGGATATAGAGCTCAGTGCCTTTGAAATGTGATCTCTTGAACTTTAAACTCCTCAGACCTAATGACAGCATCATATTTTTCTTTAATAATACAGCTGTGTTACAGTCAGTTCCCCTGTTGGAATGCCCTGTTACCATTGTATTTCTCCTGGGAAAAGCTCATACCATATTTTTTTGGGTTGTGCATATTCCAACAATACCTACTTGTGCAAATTACAGTGGTAGCTGCCAATAACGAAGTAGTCCGAGCCTGAAAATATTCTGCACTGTGCACTTTCATTGGTGAAGAGGATGATTTCTTTTTTTTTTTTTTTTTTTTTTTTATATCTCCATGAATTTTTAGACTGTATTACTGAAGGGGAAGTAAAAATGGTAGAGAAAGTGTGAGCAGTTGGAATTAAAATAACATAATAGGGGAAGAAGTCTTACTACTCATTTTTCCCTTTAACAGTTTTGACATTTAACAGTGTAAATAATTGTTTTTCCCAAATTTAAATATATTAGTAGTTAAAAATGAACACCGGTAAACCTTAATTTAAAGTGTTGTATGAGGTAAGCATAATGTGCAATATTATTGTGCAGTATAATTCACCCTAGGATGTCCTTTGCAAGAAGCAGAGCTGTCAGAATTTTTGAGAGATGAGTTTTGACTATTTATCCTATGATATTTTCTTCCCACAATCTAAAAAAAAATATCCTGGAATTATCCTTTAAAGCAATCATCCTAAAAGAAATTGTCAAAAAAGAAATATGGTGGTTGCCATTGCTGACTTCTTTTTTGAAGGCACATGCTCTTGGACCATTATCTTTATCCTTTCTTCCCTACTTGAAGACTACAATGTATTTTTTTTTTTTAATGTCTGTCCAGTGTATAACTTCTAGGGATGAGCCAATGGTGGTTCAATCTGAACCTAGGTTCAGACTTAACTTTGACTGTTTGGGCATTCAGACTGAACATTTGCCTATGTGGCCCTTGTTTGGCAGGAGCAAGAAATCATATATAGAAATGTTGTTTCTACCAGTAAGATATATTAACCCGCTGTCAATGGTTCCTAAAAAAGCAGCATGTGCAGATACCCACTGCGTCCCTTGCAAATGCTGATGTCAACTGTGAGGAAAGGGGAAGGGAAAGCAGTGACATCACTACCCAAATTAAAGTCACTGACCAAATATGGTCACAGGCCAAATTTGGTCAATGATGTCACTACTATCCCCGCTTCTTCCCATACTGTATATACCAGATGACAGCTGTAGTTTGGTGAGCATGAGCAGTACCATTGGAATTGATTGTGTGTGCTGGGTCCATCATGTTTTTTATCTTGGTGAGTCTGAAGGCATTGAGATTGATGATAAATTTACAATAAGGGACAGATTGTATGGGGTTTTTTTTACATTTTTTTTAATAAAAGACCTTTCAAAAGTTTGGATGTCCTTATTTCTAGATTTCATTTCCTTTTTGTGGAGTAATAGGGGTACCATGCACCCCTTTCTTATTTAAGTGTGTGTGTGTATACTGTATGTTTATATGTATGTGTTGGGAGGTATCTGCTGTTTGAGACTCTTACAATTAAAACAAACAATATTACTATTGCAGCCACAATACAAATATGAAGAAGCACTTTGATATAAAAGATCAGTTTAAAAAAATCCAAAAACAAAATAAATGACTGTATTGCAGCTTACCAGTCCTTTTTTTGCATTATGATGCCCGGAGATCCGGAGCTTCTTAAAAGCATTTGGGCCAATATCCTTTGAGCAGAGACAGCGCTGAGGACCATTTTGAGCCTATGTGGAGATCATTGCCGTCTTTGAGAACGCCTATTGGGAGGCGAAACGCGTTGACGCAATTTCCAGCTACACGCCCTTTGCAACGTCATTTCCGGTAGCAGTGGAACACACGCCGGCGCCAAGCCCCGCTGCGCACCGTCATCCTAGAGGATCTACCAACTCGTATCCAATATTGCCTGGTCTTGTCTTACTAAATGTGAGTTTTATTCTTTGGAATTTTATCAATAAATATGTTGTAGCAGTATCACGCTATTGGAATCCCTTTCTTCCTTTCTATATGGCTAATACCCGCTGAGAGAGCTTAGGGGACCCTTACTGGCCACCATCCCGGTTTAAAGGAATACTGCCCGGATTACATACCGGACTCTGCCTGTGAGACCCTTACACCATATGGTCTGGGGGTCCACGTCGTCCGGTAAGTGGAATCTCTTTTGGGGAGAGGAACCAACCACTTTAGCATCGCACCATTGCAGCATGTGTTTGCTTTCCAGCACTTGAGCACTTTATTTGGCTGTTTTGCATTATACAACCTTTACTGGCTACTTGCTGAACACTTTATTTGGGACTAGTATCATCGTTTTTATTACTATTTTGGACTATTAGTCAGCAATGTTTTATTTGATGTATTGGAATTGAATATTCACATCACTGGGTGTTGGAACCATACTATTAGAGTATTTTGAATACCTATGTTTATATATATTTTTATGTATCACACATTTAATTATTAGCACGCTGACCATCCCACGAGGTTGGCTACACCATTTTTGCGCTGTTTCTCTTTTGCACTACCATTCACCAAATCATTTTGATTTATGCACAGCAGCACTTTTGGTCATATTTTATTTTATTTATTACCATAGCGCGGCATTAACTTTCTTTTCATCACGTAATTCATCTGTTTGGCAGGTGCTAGTTGGGAAATTTGCGGACAGCAATATGCCAGTGTGGTGGTGAACATCTTGCTAAAAAAGGTAGTCATCACTCTCGGTAGGTAGTTCTGGAATCAACCAGTTGGTTAGCATTTCCAGGTAACTTTGGCCAGTAACGGTTTGTCCTTTAAAGACAACAGGCAGTACACTTGAAATTAGTGTTTTTGTGCTCACCATGTATATGTAGCACTGGCTGACAACCCCTTTAATCTGTCCTTCAGTACACTGCTCCAAGCCACAGGTTGTTGTTTCCTCCCTGCTCAGGACCTGCAGAGTGCAGAGATAGCGTAGCTAAGAAGAACTTAATTGGCTGCAGTCAAAGCCTGGGAGGAAGCCTGCCCCTAGCAACGGGTCAGAATAATTTGGATTGGTTGCCAAAATACCCAAAGAGTAGCTCCTCTCACCTCTTGGTCAGATCGGTGGTCAGCCTGGAGACAGGGCTTGGAGTGTGAACTGTGCCCGATGGTGCTCTTGATGCCAGGACAGGGCTGCTGGATATTTTGAGGAGAGGAAACAAATCTACAGAGCCCAGGGAGTCCCTCCTGCAGATCTTTTGTAATATACCGGCGAGGGGGCGGGGAAGCTGTTTCCAGAGATAGAACACAGTGATTATTGCTAACAACTATGACAGACGCTAACAATAATCACATGTAAAATCCAGCAGGTTGGTTGTACCCAAGCTGATCAATTGAACATTCAGCCTGCCTATACATATTCAAATCTCGGCTGGTTCCTGTTGAACCATCTAAGATTCGAACTGTCTATGGCTGGCTTAAGTGGCAGGAATACCCATCTATCCAGCGGTTCCTAAGGGGGGAGAGCATATAAAATTTATTAGGGGAGGTTTAAATAACCCTTTAACCAAAAACAATTCACTTTGTCAAACTCAACTGCCAGCGGATATAAAATGTAATTTAACATGGCTTTCAAAGGAATAAGGAAATCAGAATCCTAGGACTTTGAATTAAGCTGGTAACATCTTTAAATGCTGAGGTTGAACTCTCACCCACCCTTTCTCCACCCATATTATTGGTCAGAGACAGCTCTTTTCACAGTAATAAAAAACAGTTTAGTGTTGCTAGCTTGATTGAGCGTTGTCACCCTGTGACATGAAGTGTGTTTTTGGCAGGATCACAAAGTGAATAATGTAACAGAAAAAAGTCTTACAAAAAAAAAATATGAATGCAGCCACCAGATCTTAGGACTGGTAAGCCGCAATATATTACATTTTTATTTTTCAGTCTAGATAAGCTTTAAGTTCCATTTTACCTTTCAATTGATGCCCAGTTGCGCTTATTTCTACACCATGGTTTAACCGCTGAACATCTTGGTTGCAGCTTGCATAAAGAATGATAAACCTTGTATGCATTTTTTTTTAGTTTATCTGATAGCCTCAGTCATACCCAAAAACATTTTTGCACTTAGTCAACTAACACACAGCATTCAAAAAATTTACTGTGTGAACTCAATTTTACAAATTGCTGGTTTAGGAAAAAATAGCATTTCGGGGCCATTTCATTTTCTTGATTGTTGTCTTGTTTACACTCCGGAGGGATAGAATTTCAGTTCACATTCAGCATCTCACTCCATGACGTATATCTATATGAAACACTAAATAAAGATGGATTGTTGCTGGGAATGTGACGGTGTTCAATGTGATAATGATGAATGACTTAGCATTTTCCATAACCTCAAATGTGACCTATTTCTTATGGTAAATAACATTCAATGCTACATTTTAGCTTTATACGTTTACAAATGTTTTATAGTACTAAGAAAGTCCAGTCCCAAACGATGGCTCTTAGACACCTTTAATATTGCATATGGATGTTTTTTTAGCAGGTGCTCAAAGTGTAAAAAAAAAAAAAAAAAAAAAAAAAAAATCATATACTCAGTACGTAAATCCACATTTTTCCATGCTTTGTCTCCTCAAAACGCTGCAAATACAGAAATATACCTGTTCTAGTGAGCAAGTAACTTTCTTTTCAACCTAAAGAGGCTACTTCTAGTGCACTGAAATCCCAGGCAGTGAAGTCAGTCTTCCTTGCTGGACTGCAGAACACACTCCCCTCCGACCCTTTGATGTAGAGATATGGAAGAGGGCAGCATTGGATTCCTGAATGGTCTGGAAAAGACAGCTTCAGATAAGAGGTGAGTGTTGCACCTGCTTTTTTAATTTTAAGAGCTGCTGTGGCCACTTCTTTTACCAGTCAACTATTTACCGTTGACCTTTTGAGCTAGCTAATATCTTGGCACTTTGAAAGAATATTTTCCTGCTCTTACCTTGCTTTTGTTGATTTGTATATTTTTGTTGCTGATTTTCTTTATATTGGTTTGCATTTCTAGCTGCCTAGCTTGAGTGGGTGATAGAAGGGCTTTTTACACTGTTTTGGATTATCTTGACAATGCTGTCAATTTTTTAGGGATGGGTGTGGATGTACTGTATATTTAAATTTGTGATGGGTGTGAGAGTGGGGCTCCCAAAATCACAGTGCCAGTGAAGGGTTTCATCCCAATAAATTGGTAAATAGTAAAAAAATATGAGGTAGGATTTTAAATACCCCTCCATTGGGCACAAATACTTCACAAAACATTACAAATGCATAAACATCTTTATATAATTCAATTAAAAAACATTGATAAAATCATATATCAAAAAATGAAACAACATTTATACTACCACTCACCTCCTATTGAAGGGACGAAACTTGTTTAGCAAGGTAGTCTTTTGAGATTAGTTAAGAGCAGTTGACGAGTTTTGTGGGAACACCAGCTTCCTCAAGACCTCCTATCTCATATACAGATACAGTAGAAGGATGTTATAAAAATACATATGTCACATAATATCTACATATACAATTTACATTATTGTCAATCAATATAAAAATGAGTAATGGCTATCCCCCAAGGAGGAGGGACGGAGAAAAAATAAAATAAAAATAAAATAAATAAAAAAGGGGGGGGGGGTTTAGAGGAAAAAGAAGTATACATTTTCAATATACCTTGCTGAAGCTTTGTAAAATCCAATTAGCATATAATAAAGTTACCAGTTACCAGTATCCACCATCATATTACTGAACTCAACATTACACCGCTAATCATTACAAAACAAACACAAACAAAAGACTGTATGTAACCTCTGTACTATACATGTACATACTACATAGTATATCTTTTCACTCCTCAGTACATCTGCACTATTTATATCTGTATGTATCTTTATCATTACTGTACATTTTGCTCAATATTTCACATTCATTTGTGTATATATATTTTTTAATTATGCTAGATGGTTATCTGCACTGTAAATATGCTAGATATTTACCGGTATCTGCACTTTTGCACGATTGCTACATTTTGCACTTCTGGTAGATGCCAAACTGCATCTCGTTGCTGTGTACCTGTACTATGCAATGACAATAAAGTTGTATCTATCTATCTATCTATCTATCTATCTATCTATCTATCTATCTATCTATCTATCTATCTATCTATCTATCTATAGACAGGGTGATTATATTACATGTGAATAAAGTCTTGCTGGCCAGTGGAATGATGAACAAGTCCTTAACAAGACAAGATGGATGGGGATGTACAATACTGTGCAAACGTTTTCGTCAAAATAGAAGTGTAAAAATAGAATATAAAAAATAGTTTATATTTAACAATTGACAAAATGGAAAGTGAATGAACAGAAGAAAAAAACTAAAACAAATCAATATTTGGTGTGACCACCCTTTGCCTTCAAAACAGCATCAATTCTTCTATTCTTCTAGGTACACTTGCACACCGTTTTTTAAGGAATTCGGCAGATAGGTTGTTTCAAACATCTTGGAGAAATAACTACAGATCTTATGTGAATGTAGGCGGCCTCAATTCCTTCTGTCTCTTCATGTAATCCCAGACAGACTTGATGATTTTGAGATCAGGGCTCTGTGGAGGCCAAACCATCACTTACAGGACCCCTTGTTCTTTACATGAAGATAGTTCTTAATGAAATTTGCTGTATGTATGGTGTCAACCAGACACCTCACTGAAGGTATGGCATGGTGGATAAGTATCTGCCTGTATTTCTCAGCATTGAGGACACCATTGATCTTGACCAAATGTCCAACTCCATATGCAGAAATGCAGTGTTGGGGGTAACTAGTTACAAAGTAACTGATTACAGTAACTATATTACTTTTTTGGTAACGAAGTAATGTAACTAGTTACAATACTAATATTGGTAACTACACTACTTTACTAGGCTATAGGAAGTAACTACACTACTTTACTAGGCTATAGGAACGTGCTTTCCTGCGTTACCCAAGCCGTGCGATACAATCGTTATTTCGAAGAATAGAGAGAAATGAAGTTTATGACTTTTTGTTGCACTTTATGTTTTATTCTGTTTTTTCAGGTTTTGTTCTCATGTTTCCCAAAGCCTGTGTTTATACAATAAACTCTATGCAGAAAGAGTGTAATGTATCTTCTTCTACACGGTCAATTAAGAAAGAGGAGAGTAAAGTAATAAGTAGTGAAGTTACTTTTCAAATGCAGTAACTAGTAAAGTAATCTCGTTACAATTTACAGAAGTAACTAGTAACTAGTTACATTTTTTGAGTAACTACCCCAACACTGCAGAAATGCAGTCCAAACTGGCAAGGAACCTCCACTATGCTTTACCGTTGTACTGCTATCCAGCTCTTCTTGAGCAAAATGTTCTCTTGTTACAACCAAATATTTCAAAGTTTGACTCCCAGAGCACCAATATGTTTGGAATGACCTACCTGCCGAGTTCCTTCAAAAACTGTGTGCAAGTTTACCTAGAAGAATTAGTGCTGTTTTAAAAGAAAAGGGCGGTCACACCAAATATTTATTGGATTTAAATTTCTCTTCTGTTCATTTACTTTCCATTTAGATAATTGATAAAAAAAATAAACTAATAACACTTCTATTTCCGAAAGAATTCCTAATTTACAGCATTTTGCACAGTACTTAATGTGTATTGATTTTCTAATTAGCATTTTTTTGTAATAAAGCCTATTTTTGGAGATATGCAGATGGTAGTGCCCTTGTTCGCAAATTTTCTTCCTGATGTTTATATATAGATTTATTATGTTGACACCTGCCCTAATGTATGGGATACAATCTCCCATCATTTAAAGCATTTACTGTGTATCACAGCACTCCCCACCTTTTTAAATATATATATATATATATATATATATATATATATATACAGTATATATACACAGTACACAAATATACAGTATATATATATATATATATATATATATATATATATATATATATATATATATATATATATATATACACACAGTATTTCACAAAAGTAAGTACACTCCTCACATTTTTGTAAATATTTTATTATATCTTTTCATGTGACAACTCTGAAGAAATGACACTTTGCTACAATGTAAAGTAGTGAGTGTACAGCTTGTATAACAGTGTAAATTTGCTGTCCCCTCAAAATAACTCAACACACAGCCATTAATGTTTGAACCGCTGGCAACAAAGGGGAGTGCACCACTAAGTGAAAAAGTCCAAATTGGGTCCATTTAGCCATTTTCCCTGCCAAGTGTCATGTGACTCATTAGTGTTACAAGGGCTCAGGTGTGAATGGGGAGCAGGTGTGTTAAATTTGATGTGCCTGGTGTGCCTGGATAGGAGGTGCGGTGTGGCAGCTGCATATAGAGGAATTGATCTTTCGATGGAAAGATCAATTCCTATATATGCAGCTGCCCCACTGCTCCTCCTATCCAACTTCTTTTGCTGGCTCCTCCAGTGCTCTCCAGCCCCCCCGTGCTCTTCAGCCCCCCCTCTCCAGCCCCCCCCCCCCAGTGCTCTCCAGGTCCCCTAGTGCACTTCAGCCCCCCGGTGCTCTTTAGCTTCCCCAGAGCTCTTCAGCTCCCCCCTACCCTCTCTGGCTCCCCCAGTGCTCTCCACCCCCCTGTGCTCCCTGGCCCCCCCCCCTTAGTGCTCTCCAGTCCCCCCCAGTGCTCTCCAGTCCCCCCCCCGTGCTCTCTGTCTCCACAGTGATTTTTGGCTCCCCCAGTGTTCTCCACCCCCCTCCACCCTGTGCTCTCCATCCATCCCCCCCCCATGCTCCTCTCCGTCCCCCTGGTTCTCCCTGCCCCCCTCCCATGGTCACCAACAAACATGCTCTCCAACCCCCCAGAAATGCTCTCCAGTCTCCCCCCCCTATGCTCTCCAGCCCCCTGCCCTTCAGCTCCTCCAGTGCTCTCTGCTTCCCCTGTGATCTATGGTCCCCCTAGTGCTCTTCTATCTTTTGTATCATGTCCGCAGTCTCTGACCAACTTTTGTATCACATCCGCAGTCTCTGACCATCTCTTAAATCATGTCCATAGTCTTTGACCATCTCTTGTATCATGTCCGCAGTGTCTGACCATCTACTGTATCATGTCCGCAGTCCCTGACCATCTTTTGTATCATGTCTGCGGTCTCTGACCATCTCCTGTATCATGTTTGCATTCTCTGACCATCTCCTGTATCATGTCTGCGGTCTCTGACCACCTCCTGTATCATGTCCACAGTCTCTGACCATGTCTTGTATCATATCCACAGTCTCTGATCATCTCTTGTATCATGTCCTGCAGTCTCTGACCATCTCTTGTATCACGTCCCCAGTCTCTGACTATCTCTTGTATTACATCCGCAGTCTATGACCATCTCTTGTATCATTTCTGCAGTCTCTGACCATCTCCTGTATCATGTTTGCGGTCTCTGACCATCTCCTGTATCATGTCTGCGGTCTCTGATCACCTCCTGCATCATGCTTGCGGTCTCTGACCATCTCCTGTATCATGTCAGCGGTCTCTGACCATCTCCTGTATCATATCCGCAGTCTCTGACCATCTCTTGTATCATGTCTGCATTCTCTGATCATCTCTTGTATCATGTCCGCAGTCTCTGACCATCTCTTGTATCACCTCCGTAGGCTCTGACCATCTCTTGTATCAGGTCTGCAGTCTCTGACCATCTCTTGTATCATGTCACCAGTCTCTGATCATTTCTTCACAGACATATCATGTCTGTGGTCACTGACCATTTCTTGTATCATGACTAGGGATGATCGAACGGTTCGGGTCGACCATCGGTTCGACCAGAACATTGGATGTTCGATATTCGGCCGAATACCGAACTTTTTGCGGCAAAAGTTCGGTATTCGGCCACCAGAACCGCCCAAAATGCACTGGGACAGGAACTGGTCTTTAAAAGCCCGTGATTGGCCCAGAAACGTCTGCAAAAGCCAATGAGGGGGCAGGAGTCTCCTAGGAACGTGATTGGAGTGACTACGGGGACCAGAGGCCAATCAGGAGTGAATACGCCCCACACTATATAAGATGGCCCCGCCTAACCCCTAGCACAGTTATCCAGATCCTGTTGAAGAGAGTTGAAGCAGTTCTCTGACTCCTGCTTTGCTACACTACATTTCCTACATATCGAGTGGTTCTAAAGCTCCATATAGCAGAATTGTATTTAGCTTACAGCCAGTGTAGTTAGATACAGCGATTGTGCTGGTTCTTAGAGTTACAAAAAAAAAAAAAAACTTAAGGGACAGTGTCAGTCTTCTGCTGTATGGAGCTTTCTATTTAGTGGAAAGGGATATCTAGTGTAGTTAGGGAACTTTGTACTACATTAGTTATATTTAAAAATTGAGTTTCTGTAGGGAAAGTGTGAGGGTTCTGTTTAGTGAGCACGTGGCACAGTGCTGCTGTATCACAGCAGGTGTACGTGCTTGCTAGGCAGCAAAATACAGTGACAACTTAACGCCTGTTGTTCAAAGCGTTAGGTGCACTGTACAAAAGCCTTTGCAACTGTGCGTGACACGCATCTGCTGTGCTGTATCCAGCAACAACTGTGGGTCGCATAGCAGTGTGCGTTTTTCACCACACACAGTTGCCAACGCATCAGTGACAACCTAACGCCTGTTGTTCAAAGCGTTAGGTCCACTGTGCAAAAGGCTTTGCAACTGTGCGTGACACGCATCTGCTGTGCTGTATCCAGCGACAACTGTGGGTCGCATAGCAGTGTGCGTTTTTCACCGCACACAGTTGACAACGCATCAGTGACAACCTAACGCCTGTTGTTCAAAGCGTTAGGTCCACTGTGCAAAAGCCTTTGCAACTGTGCGTGACACGCATCTGCTGTGCTGTATCCAGCGACAACTGTGGGTCGCATAGCAGTGTGCGTTTTTCACCGCACACAGTTGCCAACGCATCAGTGACAACTTAACGCCTGTTGTTCAAAGTGTTAGGTCCACTGTGCAAAAGGCTTTGCTACTGTGTGTGACACATCTGCTGTGCTGTATCCAGCGACAACTGTGGGTCGCATAGCAGTGTGCGTTTTTCACCGAACACAGTTGCCAACGCATCAGGGACAAATATGCCTGGTAGACCAAGCAAAGGCATACGTGGCCCTGCTGCGGAAAGGGGCACAGCTTCTAGGGTGTCTAGAGGCAGGGGTGGACGTGGTGGTCAGTCCTCAGCCAGGCCACCATTTGGATTGTTCTCCGGCAGTGGCCAAGCTATACGTCCACAGTATATACAGGAGGTGGTGGACTATATGACCAAACCCTCATCATCGGCATCAACTGCAACTACAGTGACCCAGGCAGAGAAAAGTGGTCAGTCTTCTGCAGTTGGCAGAACAAATACAGATGAGTCCATGTCCACCTCACGTCCTCCCTTAGACCCAACTTCAGACATGACAGAGGAGTCAGCTGAGCTGTTTGACCACAGTGTCGGCCATCTACTCCCGCCTGATGCTCAGTCCTTTATGGAGTCTGATGTTGGGTCTGAGTTTGAGGAGGAGGCAGAGCAAACAAGAGGGGAGAGCAGACGGCCCGCTCCATCTAAGGCCGCACCTGTTGTCTCCCGGGCCAGGCCTGATGCTCAGTCTTTGATGGAGTCAGATGTTGGGTCTGAGGTTGAGGAGGAGGCAGAGCAAGCAAGAGGGGAGAGCAGACGGCCCGCTCCATCTAAGGCCGCGCCTGTTGTCTCCCAGGCCAGGCCTGATGCTCAGTCTTTGATGGAGTCAGATGTTGGGTCTGAGGTTGAGGAGGAGGCAGAGCAAGCAGACGGCCCGCTCCATCTAAGGCCGCACCTGTTGTCTCCCGGGCCACTATACACACCTCATCTTGCTGGGACTTTTTTGAGACATCCCATGCAGACAAAACAGTTGCGATCTGCAAGATTTGTAAGAAGGGTATAAAACGTGGCAGAAATGTCAACCACCTGGGTACAAGCTGCCTAAACAGGCATTTGACAACCCACCACTCGGCCCGTTGGCAGGAGCATTTAAAGAACCCACAAAAGGGCCAAAGATTGGTCAGTCGGCCTCCTAGTCCTCCTCGCGCTCCTCCTCATGCTCCACCTGCTCCACCTGCACATCAGTCTGTTCCTGGCCCTGCTATAGTCACTCGTCACCTGTTGGCAGCCTCCACTGACAGGGATGATGATATAGCAGGCAGTGTCGCATCTACCTCCAGCACACCACCAGCTGTAACATCTAGACGCGAAATTTCGATTCCACACATGCTGGAACGAAAAAAACTGTATACTCCCCGCCACCCACATGCCCAGCGTCTAAACAGTAGTTTGGCTAAACTACTGGCTCTGCAACTATTACCATTTAACCTGGTAGAGTCTGCTCCCTTCCGTGACTTCGCAAAATGTGCAGTTCCACAGTGGCAGGTGCCAAGTCGGCATTACTTTTCCCGTAAGGCCCTGCCATCCCTATACCAACATGTGGAAGGCAATGTAGTGTCGTCCCTGGCCAAGTCAGTCAGCCGTAAGATACACTTGACGGCTGACACTTGGTCAAGCAAACATGGGCAGGGACAGTACATTTCTGTCACTGCTCACTGGGTGACACTGCTTGCCAGCAGAAGGGATTGTAGCCAGGGCTCGGTGCTGCAGCCAGTGTTGCCCCCACGTCTGCAAACAGCTGGTGGTGTCGCTGATCCGGGTAGATCGATCACTTCTACCCCCTCCTGCTCCTCCTCCTCTACCTCCTCCATGCCCTCCTCTGCAGAATGGTCCTTTGAATATGATGAGGTACCACGTAAACGTTCAAAGGGCTATTCTATGTCTCAGGCCAAAAGGTGTCACGCAGTGCTGCAGCTTGTGTGTCTAGGGGACAGGCAGCACACTGCCCCTCAGATTCTTGGGGCTCTGCAGGCACAGGCCCAGAGGTGGTTGACACCACGCCAGCTGCAGCCAGGGATGGTGGTTACTGATAATGGGTCAAACCTCCTGGCCGCCCTTCATCAGGGAAAGTTAACCCATGTGCCATGCCTGGCGCATGTCCTGAATCTCGTGGTACAGCGGTTTTTGAACTCGTACCCAGGAATGCAGGATGTGCTAAGGATGGCAAGAAGGGTGTGCAGTCACTTCAGGCAGTCGAACAGTGCCACTGCACGTTTGGCCGAAGTGCAGCGCGAGTTTCACCTGCCGGTACACCGCCTCATCTGTGACATGCCCACCCGCTGGAACTCCACCTTGGCTATGCTGCAGCGCCTGTACACGCAGCAGAGGGCCCTCAATGAATACCTATGCGAGTACGGCACCAGCACTGGCTCTGCGCGCCTGGGCTTCTTTTCACCACAGCAGTGGCTTTTGATTAAGGATGCATGCGATGTCCTCTCGCCATGTGAGGAGGCCACAAGGATGGTCAGCCGGGACAGCGCATGCATCAGTGACACCCTACCGGTACTGTTTTTGTTGGAGCACACTCTGCGTGGCATTATGGACAGGGCACTGGAGGCAGAGCAGCAGGAGGAAGAGGAGGACTTCCTTGCCTCTCAAGGCCCCCTTTACCCTGAGAATCCTGACCCCATTATGCCTAGCTCCCAGAGGCCCGAGCAGGATCCAGGGGTGGAAGAGGAGGAGGAGGAGGATGATTCTGTGGGAACTTTTGCAGGGTTTGAGGAGGAGGAGGAAGACATGCGGCAATCTGCAAGGCCTAGTTTGACTCCCTCGGGACACTTTGGAGTAGTGCGTGGCTGAGAGGAGGAGGAGCCCGCTGAAGATAATGTCGTTATGAGTGACCCCGAGGAGTCAGCTTCTCAGGCCTTCGCTAATTTGCGACGCATGGGAAACATCATGCTTCAGAGCCTGCGAAAGGACCCCAGAATCAAGGCCATTAAAGAGACTAACAACTATTGGTTGGCCACCCTACTTGACCCCCGGTACAAGTCTAAAGTCTCGGAGCTTTTCCCATCCACCCAGAGAGTCCACAGGATCAAATCCCTTGAGGACAGTCTCAAGAGGATTCTGGTGAACACGTTCCCAGACTCCCGTAGGGTGCAGGGGCGGGGACAATCTACCATGGATTCTGCTGGTGGTCACGAGAGGAGCGTTGGAGAAGGCGTGCGGTTGAGGGATGCCTTTCGGTCTTTTTTTAGTCCTCACCGCCCAGGCCTCTCAGCTGCCACATCGCATTGACAGCGTCTGCATCACATGGTGGACGATTACGTGAGGGCACAAAGTGACACAGAGGGCTTTTCATGTGACGATGCCGATCCACTGGCATACTGGGTCTTAAGATTAGACCACTGGCCAGAACTGGCCCAGTATGCCATGGAGTTGTTGGCCTGCCCTGCTTCCAGTGTCCTATCGGAACGGGCATTCAGCGCAGCAGGAGGATTCGTCACAGACCATCGAACGAGACTCTCCACCGACTCAGTCGACCGTTTGACATTCATTAAAATGAATCAGTGGATATCAAGCTTTGATGCACCTGATGCAGACCTTGTAGACTAGGCTATCGTTGTGATGTGGCAGCTGAGCCTCAGTTTAAGCCTGGAAAATGGTGCCACCCTCAAATCCTCCTCTCATTCTCTTTACGTTCACAGAACCTCATTTTGGTTACAACAAAAACTAGCATGTTTGCGCACCTGTTCCACAGGTGCACACCTTTACAATTTTTGGGCCTCCTTCAACACCAGCTCTT
Organism: Pelophylax lessonae; assembly: GCF_965119305.1. Taxonomy (NCBI): domain Eukaryota; kingdom Metazoa; phylum Chordata; class Amphibia; order Anura; family Ranidae; genus Pelophylax; species Pelophylax lessonae. The sequence goes on from NW_028119774.1 coordinate 65,433, forward strand.
TGGGGTTAAGGTGGGGAGGCTATGCTAAAACAAAAACTAGCATGTTTGCGCACCTGTTCCACAGGTGCACACCTTTACAATTTTTGGGCCTCCTTCAACACCAGCTCTTTGGAGTTAAGGTGGGGAGGCTATGCTAAAACAAAAACTACCATGTTTGCGCACCTGTTCCACAGGTGCACACCTTTACAATTTTTGGGCCTCCTTCAACACCAGCTCTTTGGGGTTACGGTGGGGAGGCTATGCTAAAACAAAAACTACCATGTTTGCGCACCTGTTCCACAGGTGCACACCTTTACAATTTTTGGGCCTGCTTCAACACCAGCTCTTTGGGGTTAAGGTGGGGAGGCTATGCTAAACAAAAACTACCATGTTTGCGAACCTGTTCCACAGGTGCACACCTTTACAATTTTTGGGCCTGCTTCAACACCAGCTCTTTGGGGTTAAGGTGGGGAGGCTATGCTAAACAAAAACTACCATGTTTGCGAACCTGTTCCACAGGTGCACACCTTTACAATTTTTGGGCCTCCTTCAAAGCCAGCTCTTTGGGGTTATGGTGGGGAGGCTCCGCCAACACCAAAACTACCATGTTTGCGCACCTGTTCCACATGTGCACACCTTCATAATTTTTACGCCTTCTTCAACACCAGCTCTTTGGGCTTACAGTGGTATGGCTCCGCCAACACCCAAACAACAATTTTTGCGCACCTGTCACACAGATGCATATCATTGTAATTTTTTTCCTTACAAAGGCAATTATTGCCTTCATTACCAGCACTTTCATAGGGATATGGTGTCAAGGCATCGTCCGCACCACCAAAGGCCCAATTTTTAAGCATCCTTTACTTCTATTCAAAGTCAAGAGACAACAGTATTCATCCAAAACATCTCTAATCTTGTTCACTCTGCACTACATTGTGGCCCCTACCCCTAACCCTCAATGTATCCGTGCATATATGTCTGTTTCTTGTGAGAATTCAAGTTAAAGTGCACCAAACACCATTTTACATGAAATAAAGTGCAATTACATACATCTTTGGACTTCTTGAAAACATTTGGTAATAATAGCCCCATTGTGGAAATACACCCGTTAATTATATGCACATTTAAAGAGACAGCACCTTTTTCCAAAAAAAACTCTAATCTTGTTCCCAATGCACTGCATTATGTCCCCATCATACACATTGGCTGTGCCGTTGATTAGGAGCAAAAGAAAGGTGCGGTTAAGCAAAAAAGTCATTTTTGAAGGTTTGGTATGCTATAATTCTGGTTCTGGACATGCTACAGAGCTGAAACTTCACAGGTACACCTTTTAGACCCCCCAGACACTAAATCCAAAGAAATCTCTTTTTTTTTTTTAATTTTTTCAATAATTGGCTCTCTATCAAATACGACAATTTTTAAGAACTTTTTTTTGTGTGATTAATAGTCCCTGGGGCATGACCCAGAACCCTAGGCACTTTTTAGGGGCATTTATTGGGTTTAAGGGCTTCAAAATGGTGTTTTTTGATTCCAGAAGTTCGGGTCCCATTGATTTCAATGGGGTTCTGGAATTCGAACCAAACTTTTCCGAAATTCGAGTGTTCTGGTCGAACCAAACTTTTCAAAAGTTCGATCATCCCTAATCCTGACTACACTCTCTGACCATCTCCTGTATCATGTTTGCAGTCTCTCATCATCTCCTGTATCATGTTTGTGGTCTCTGACCATCTCCTGTATCATGTCCACAGTCTCTGATCATCTCTTGTATCATTTCCGCAGTCTCTGACCATCTCTTGTATCACGACCGCAGTCTCTGACCAAATTCTTGAAAACATTACAAATTTTTGTGGGTGTTTTTACATTTTAATGTTGGGGAGTACCAGATATAGGATCCACCCTGGGTGCCAAATGCTCTAGGTATGCCACTGCCCCTCCACCAAATGGTTTGGACCAGTGCACAAAGCAAGATCCATAATAATATGGACAGACAAAAGCACAGAGTTCTGTGAATGGGAGAACTACAGGTACCGACAGGCTTTGCGGCTGTCGACTTGTAGTTCTCAATGAACTACCAGGGCACCGTTGAAAGCTCTAGGTAGTTCACTGATGCTTCCTGTCAGCGTGTAATTGCCTGCTCGTATGAGGTACAAGCAGACAGCTTACACAGGCAGTCTACAAGAGCCCTGCATTGCACCCGCGATCTGCTGATCTCAGGTGTAATCCTTTGCAGGCCCCTAGTAAAAAAAATTATGAATGCACTTTTTTTAACCTGCAAAAAAATGTGCATTTATTTTTTTTTTACAGAGGTGAACTTATTCTTTAAGCTTTGACAAACAAAGATAGACACTTATTGGTTTCTATGCAGGGCTGCACCAGATTTTGCACTTTCCAGTTTTAGTAAATTAACCCCATAGTATGTGTGCAGACAGAAGCATTGAACATAAAAACATGGCATTTAGTGTAGATGAGCGTTACAGCTTGGAAAATAAATTATAGCTGTGTGAATTTAGTGACAGTGGGGAAAGAGTACTAAAAGTGTTACTAAACCCAGGACCCTGCATTCCCTCTATCTGGTCTCCCACAGTACACAGAACTTGGAAATGCAATTATTTTAGTGAACTGCATCAACATCAGTTTTCCTTTTCTCATCAGCAGTATATAGAACTCTTGTGACTTCTATCAGCGTCTGGTTTTAGCTTGTAGGAGGAGCTTTAATTTTGCTCTGACTGTTCTATAAAACTTCAAGACCCCTGACCCTCTGTCTGGACAGTGCTGAATGGCCCTGTGCTAATCACATGCACTCTCCTAATAAAAACAAAAAAAAGAAAACTCTTTAGCAATACACACCAAACTGAGCATGTGCAGCCAACTCCATTTATAATATCCGAAGAGGAGTTGGAGACATTGGAAGAAGGTGAACATCAGAGCAGACAAGATCAAACAGCCTTTTTACACAATGCAGAGGATTAACCTCTTAGGTTTCACAGTGAGTATAACAAGCATGCTTTACTGCATATACAGATTGATTTTACTGTTGTGGGTTTAGTAACACTTTAAATAGTTAGAATACTGCACTACTCCCGCTATATCCATTTGGTGGACAGCCTTCCATCTTCATAGAAATACTTTTATGTCAAAGGATAAGATGGCCCTACACCAGTAGGTTTTGTTTGTAAATTTTTATTTCTTTTTATTTTTTTTATTACTATTACATATTATAAACTTGTTCATTTTTCTAATGTTTAGTGGAGTGGGGGGTCAAACCGACATTAGTTCTCAACTGTAATGACAAAAAAATCTGAAGAAGGAAGGAACATTTTTCTCAAATGAAAGTTTAAGTATTGGCACTTTTCCACTGCAAGTACCGGCTCGGATCTACTCGGCCCTGCTTGGCTCTGCTTGGCCCGGTTTGCTTTTCCACTGCTGGTACCGCATGGTACGGTGTTGGAACGGTTCGGTACGGTACGGTATGGTTTGCTTTTCCACTAAAGTAGTACTAAAGTTAAGTGGGTGGGATAACAACGGGGTGGGTGGGATTCTCTGACCAATCAGTGGCTAGTAGTGACTGCATGCAAAGGATTGTGGGATATGGTACCGGGTATGGTACCTCTTGGAACCACAATCTAGGTGGTACTGTTTTTGAGAGCCGTACCGTTCGGTTCCATGCAGTGGAAAAGCGCAGCGGTACCGTACCGTACCGAACCGTTCCTACACCATACCATGCGGTACCAGCAGTGGAAAAGCACAAAAGTGAGCCGAAACCGTTCGGTTCCATACAGTGGAAAAGCGCCATATGTGGTTCTTATTTGTTAAAAATTATACATATTGTAATGGAACCCGTTTATTACATCTGGGATTCCATTCAAATAGCCGGACTGGATACAATTTTTAATGAATTGACTATATGATGGCAAGAAAGAATGTTCTGACAAATGATTTTTTTACATTTTCATAAGAACATTTGAGCAGAAATCTAACTGTTTAGCTAGCTTTAGGGTTCAATCTCAGTTTTCAGCTACTGTTGATGTTGCAGATAAACTCTAAAATGACAATTTCTGGGAGGAAAAGGAGAGGGTGTGCGACGGGTCAAATTTTATTTAATTTGCTATGTCTGGATTATCTTTCCATGCAGACAGCCAATTTCTTCTTACATGCTTCTCACTAATACATATCTTGTATGTTTTATCAGACAAGACTTCACTTGCCCTACTACATACAGTAATAGCATAAAGCAAATGCAGAGGTATTAAAACATAGGGAACGTGAAGAACTTATTGATCAGTGCAGAAAGTCTATCCTGTGATAGACAGAACCAAGTTATTATATTGCACATCTGAAATGGGTTGGGAGATCGATTGCACTCACTTCACCGTGTGGTCAGTCATAACACATTGGTGTCATAATGGTTAAACTGTCGTCTGTTTAGAAAGTCAGGCAATCACTTGATAGAGTGGCATCGTTGGCTGTCAGCACCCCTCTATTTCATCCCTGGATTGTCAGGAGAGAGGGATGGCGAGAGAGACAGCAGAGCAGAGCAGCAAATCTCCCTGGACCGAAGGAAATAAACAGCTCATTTTGTATCGTCTCAATAAGAAGTGCCAGTCCCCATGCTGAGTGACAAGTGAAATTACAGCAACAGGAAATGAAAACCAGCAGAGGCACCTGTCAGATGAAGTGTCGCACCACCCTCCCCCCTTTCCTGGGACATGCCTAGCTTTGGGAACTCCTTTCTAGTGTAGAGGAATGTACACATGGAATTAACTGTTATTGCAAGAGGTGTAAGTAACTAAGAGCAAAAATTAAAGCTGTACACCTTGCAGATCTATATATATTAAAAAAAACCTATAAATGCATGTATTCATTAAATTTATTATAAAGGTTACTGGTGTAAATACTGGAATTTGCACTGTCTTAGAGAGGTAGAGACAACACTAAGATTTAGCCAGTCTCTGCTACAGTGTAAATGTACCCACATTAAGCATGCTAAAAGGAGTGAGCAGAGAGATGACCTCATCAGTGTGCACCTGATCCGTCATTGCCCAATGAGCAAGCTGAGAGACTGAGGGGTGTGATGATCCAGTGTCCCTGACTAAGCAGTGGTGTTGCTGCTATAGGTAGAGAATCTGGCTGGGAGTTACATATCTCGTGGCAGTTAAAAACTTCCAAATATATTTATTTAAACTGTCTGTTAAAGTAGAATTAAAGGCAACAGTTATTTTCCATTTTGGATAAAGTAAGGGATGGTTATAACCTCTAAGTTTTTTTTTTTTTTTTTTTTTTGGGGGGGGGGGGGGGCATTTGTGTCTCATTGGGGAAAGTTTTCTTCATATCCTGTCCCAAAGCCACAGCAGGGAGAGGAAATCCCTTCAAAGTGAGGAAAATACCACAAAAACTAGTACCCCCAGTGGAAATGTCCCTTCTATTCCTGTTCTGGTGAGCACTTAAGGTTTGGGTTTTTCTCTTTCTCTTTCACCAGGACAAATAGAAAGAGTGACTGTCCCTACCGGAAAATATTAAAGTGGTAGTAAAATCCATTTTTTCACTTGTACCTACAGGTATGCCTATAATAAGGCACACTGAATATATTTACATTTGTAGCAGCCAGTGATGTCACATCCACACTGCGTTCTAAATTTACAGCAGAGAATGTGCCCTCCATTCAGTGATGTGCTGCGATCATGACTCTCGTGCACATGCGCAAGAGTGACATCATCGCAGCCTGGCCATTCAAATGGCCGGAGCATGCAAACATGGAAGGAAGACCAGGTGAAGATGGAAGTCAGCAGAGACAGTGCACCGCTAGAGTGGTCTGTGGTGCATACTATCACATTATAATATTAACCTGCATGGGGAACATTTTAATTTTTTTTTTACATGACCGATTTAAGTACTGCTTTAAAAAAAATACAGGTGCTCTGTGGCCCCTTTCACATCTAGTGATTTGTGATCATATGCGGAATTGCCATGGTTTTGCCCACTATTCAGAATAGTGGGCAAAACCGCACTGCAATGCTGGCAGCTCGTGTGTTCAAGTGGCACTTCATTTTCAATGGCACCTAAACGCATCGCATGAACCTTGCCGTTCAACAGTAGCTCTTTTTTTCTGACTTGCCATACCTAGTTGTGCGCTGACCATTGTGGTAGAGGCAGGGACTTTGCTTCCTCAAAGTAAAAATTTTGTCAAAATCTAACTAACTCTAAGCATACTTTCTGCCAAATTCTAAGCCTATGCTATCTAGCCCTGTAAAGAAAAAAAACTTATGCTTACCTGTTCCAGTCTGATCCCACACTAAGCTGTCAGTGGCGGCTTCAGTGTGTGGCAATTAGGAGGAGAGGCAACCGACAATGGAAGCCCCATAGTAACTCTATGGGTGACGTTACTTCCCAGGCATTTCAAAGCCGTTGTCGGTTCTCTCCTGCACACAGCCGCTGCTGGAGACCAGACCGGAGCAACTGCAGAACAGGTAAGTATAGCGATTTTTTTCTTTACAGATAGATTAGGCTAGATAGATTAGGCGTAGAATATGGGTGGGAGTAGGTTTAGAGTTAGTTAGGTTTTGACTAAGCTTCCACTTTAATGTCAGAGCCTTCAGCAAGGCGGATAATGAGCAGCACAATAGTTAAATTCTCAAATCTCACTCCAAATTTGCTGAACTAGTAGTCAAAGGCAGTAGTGTCTTAGATATCACACTGCAGATATACAGCTATGATGTTGTAGGAACAGGGGCATCTTGTTGTAGGAACAGGGGTGCGTAGACACGCTCATGAACCAAGAAGCATACAGCTATTTTTCAGGAAAAATTCCGAAGGGTAAATTTTTATGAGTACTGCTTTGAAACAATTAAGGCCCCTTTCTCATGGGGCATATTCCATTCTGATCAGCAGGGGATCTGTGAGCTGATCAGCAGGGGATCTGTGAGCTGATCCCCTGCTGATAAGAGCAGTGAGATGACACATCCGTGTCCCCTCAGTTTCTACAGAGCGGACAAGGACAGAGCCTGTTCTGCTCTATGGGCGGCCAGGAGTAAACAGACTTCACTGCCCATTTATACCTGACTACTTCAGATCTGCTCTGCCTAAACAGAAGAGGATGGAGTATTCTCCTTTTTCTTTAAGTGAGCCTGATCGGACCTGGTGGTGTAAACGGACACAGGTCTATTTACACCCACCTGTATATTGGAATGTATGGACCTTCTGATTAGGTCTGCCTGAAAAACTGACAGATGGACCTGATATGAACACCCACTTGAAAGAGATCTCTGCACCGCATTACTTGCACACACCCCCGGTAACTGCTGCCCCCCCTCCTGCGCATGTCCCCCCATCATATGCCGGTCCCGGGCCCACAGATGGGCAAGCGCAGCCCAGGACCGGCATATTGGGTGCTGCCAGGTAGGAGGGAGGAAGCTGAGCAGACAGACATGAGCAGACTTGTGTCTGTTCTGTTCCCCTGTCCTCCCCTTGTTGCTGACCCATAAGCTATATGTAAAATGTCACTTCTGGCTCCCCCTGTCAGTGTCCCCAGCCAGCATGGCAGGGAAAGAATCAAATGCAGTGCGATCTGTACTGGATTAGATTCAGTGGAACATAGGAGAGACAACCAGGGTCTTTCCCTGGATTCCTCATTAAAGAGAACCTCTCATCAGAAAATCATCACATAGGGGACTTTTTATTCCCTATGTGATAAAATATAAGTTCAGTTAAAAAAAAAAAAAAAAAATTTCAATTGTAAAAAAAATGTAAATTACACCCAAGCACATATAATCCCCCCCCCCCCCCAAATGGTTTGGGGTCTCCCACCCCACGTATACGTACATAACAACGTAAACACATGGGGGGGGGGCAGATACTCATGAAAACATTAATTGCAATACATATGTTGTATAATGCTGTGCACGCTGGAGTGACAGCAATATTTCTAGCACTAGACTTGCCTACGGAAAATATAGAGTATAGAAGTTTGTTGCCATTTCATGGGCAAATTTAAGGTTTGACTTTTTCGGTATCTGTTTACGTAGTGCAACCTCATCTTTTATATTTTAATAAAAACATTGGTAATTTATTGTGTTTCTGTGCCCCAAAATTAACTTGAGTGTAATTTTTACTGACATTTTGTAGGAATATCATGTGGTGATATAAAAAAAAAAAATTGGAAGTACCACTATTTTGTTCTCTAGGGTGTCTGCTTTCCAAAAGCATGTGTGCAAAAAATGCAAATATGGCTCTGGCAGCGAAAGGTTTAACGGTCAGAGCAGACACCTATGTATATTCTTACTTTCTTAATTAAGGACATCTAATTGTTTTGCTTTGGCTTAACTGATATAACATTTTTGGATCAGGGATCTGCTTTTGTTCATTTGTTCATTCGCAGGAGCCAACCACTCAGCAGCCTACTTGTAAATATCAGGAAAATGCTGGCTTTTCATTTTACTAAAGATCAACGATAATTCATCGTATTTCACCAGACTTTTTTTTCCAAAATTACTTACGGTGAAATCAATGCTAATTGTAAAAAGCTACTGAAAAAAAGTTTTACTCTTGCATAATCCATCCTTGCTGTGGATTTACTATAGATTAGGATCAGCACTACTCTCATCTTTAACAGTAATATGATTAGATAGTAACTACAATATTTTCTATTTCAGTGGTGTTTATTATATATTTTTAAAGAATAAGACATTCAAGGAATAAACATTGCTATAATAGTCATAGTAATGGCATTAACATATTCAATTACACATTCAACACGTTCTACTTTTTAGTCAATTATATCAAATTTCAGGGCAATGGAGGCAGCCATAGTCAGATACTGTCAATCCCACAGAGTTTTGGGGATAAGGTTCTAAGACCAGGTAATCAATTCTTGTGCTTGGCAAGGGCAAGAATTAAAAAGTAGATGTCATGATTTGGGAGGGTATAATAAAAAGTAAAAAGAAACGGAACATGCTGGAAATGACAACGAATAAAAGGTTGTCTACTTTGTTCTAGGAAAGAATGGGGAAAGGATGAGATCAAGAACGGGTCTTCATGACAGGCAGAAGGTTCAAAAAGAATGCTTAGAAAAAAGGTGGAGAGAGGAGATTGAAAGAAAGACTATAAAGGAGGTGGGGAAGGTGAAGGGTGAAGAGTGGCAACACAGGTCTTTAAAAAGAAGGGGATAGTGCATAATTAAAGAGACAAGAAGCCAGACAGAATTGTTTCTGGTTGAGTGTACATTAACCATTGTGACCAAACCTTGTGGAAGTGTTCATGGGTGTCCTCTGCTATAGCAGTACATTTCTAGTTTATCATGGTACTATTTATTCTTTTCCTGACTTCTACTAAATTCAAGGATAGGGATTTCCAGTCCTTGCCAATCGTTTGCTTAGTTGCAGAGAAAATAAAGATGAGGAGTTTATTTGTTCTAAAAGGGGACATCCAATATTGGTTTATTGAGGAGTGCATTAACGAGGTCCTTGACATCAAAGGACCAAGTAGTTAAGACTATAGCTTTTTATACAGAGGTGTTGTGCACAGGTGTAAGGACACCATATGTGAGTCATTGTACAGGTTGTTAACAACCCCAGAAACAAAGGGGTGAGTTTGGGGGTTAAAAAGATGCTTTTCGAGTGGATGTAGAGTACCATCAGAAGAGAACCTTGTATATGTTTTCTAAAGCTCTAATTACAGCTTTTTTCAGACTTGACAAACTAATTAAATTAAGGCATGGTTACTGGGCCCTGGGATTTTTCCTGTCTTGAATGTCCCTAGCTAGCCTTTCTACAACTCAGCTCTACCACAACTTTGTTGTGTGAGATTGGAATGTTGCTAACATATGAGTGTACAGTCTTAAAAACCCAAAATTGCATACGGATGAGGTGGCCCCAAATGCACACTCTATGTATTCGGGGCTGTACACCTGCATCCACACACCTTTTAAATTAAGACCTGCAACTGTGTTCGTAGAGCCACTTTATCCACATAGTGTAACATAGTGTCACGATCCGGGGTCAGGCTCGAAGACCAGTAGCTATAGCAGTCGCAGGTCACACAGGAACCAGCAGGATAGGAACACTGACAGGTCACCCAGGCAGATGACGCAGGCTCACCTGAGGTGCGGAGTCTAAGTACTAACCGGTCTTCACCAGCGCTCCTGAAGGTGGAGATGGATTTTGCTGCGTGTTAGCACCAGGTCGCGGTCCTCAAGATCGCCCCACCAGGAAGTGAGCAAGTCAGAGTCCAGTAGCAGATAGGGATTAAGCTGAAGCGTAGTCAAGGAGTAGCCAAAGGTCGGTAACCAGTAGTTGCAGGTTGGGATCAAACAGAAGAGTAGCCGAGGAACAAGCCAAGTGTCGATAACGGATGGTAGCAAAGATACAGACGGCAGCAGGAGAGACAAGCGAGATATCGGCTGTTGAAGGCACAATATTCTGGCGACCAGGAAGTGCAAAGACATGGTTTATAACAGGAAGTTCATGGGAGGAGCAAAGGGTTCAAGGTTCAAGGCAATAAAGATTCACAGCATGATCATTCAAGGATTTGTCCTGGGAGCTGTCCAGCATTCCAGGTAGCTCAGTGAGTAGAGTCATTGCCAGACACCATGGAGGTCCCAGGTTCAAGTCCGGGTCCTGACAGTACTCCCCTCCTCCCAGGACGTCCGCTGGACGTCTTAGGACCAGGTTTAAGAGGAAACCTCTGGTGGAACTCTTTTGTTAATCTAGGGGCATGAACATTTTCTTCTGGCTCCCAGGAATTTTCTTCTGGTCCATATCCTTCCCATTGAACCAGATATTGTAATTTATTCCTAAACATCCTGGAATCAAGAATTCTCTCCACTACAAATTCTTCTTCACCCTGTACTTCAACGGGTGGAGGAGGCGGAAGAATTCTTCCAGGAAAGGGATTTTCCTTAAATGGCTTGAGCAGTGATATGTGAAAAACTGGGTGAATTCTCATACTGTCGGGAAGTTTTAAACGGAAAGTGACTGGGTTGACCTGAGCAGAAATCTGGAAAGGTCCCACAAACTTTTGTCCCAACTTTGCAGATGGAACATGGACCTTCAAATTTTTGGTTGATAACCAAACCTTGTCACCCACTTGAAAGGTAGGAAGTGATCGGCGATGTCTATCAGCAGCCTTCTTGTAACATTCCTGAGCCTCCTTCAAAGTCTCAATTAATTTCTCCTGAATCTCTTGCAACATAGTTAATCTGTTGGCTACAGCAGGAATTGGAGTTGAGATAGGGAGATCAGGAATAAAAACTGGATGATAACCATTGTTTAAGAAAAACGGGCTTTGAGAGGTTGAGCTATGTCTAGAATTGTTGTAAGAAAACTCTGCAGTAGGAAGATAGTCCACCCAGTCATCCTGAAGATAACTAACAAAACATCGAAGGTACTGTTCTAAAGTTTGATTGGTCCTCTCAGTCTGACCATTAGACTGAGGATGAAAAGCAGAAGACAGGTTGATTGCTACTCCTAAAGCTGAGCAAAAGCTTTTCCAAAACTTTGAAGTAAACTGTACTCCTCGATCTGACACAACGTCTTCAGGAATTCCATGTAGTCTGAAGATTTCTCGAACCATCAACTCTGCAGTTTGTTCCGAAGAGGGTACCCCCTTAACTGGTATAAAGTGAGCCATCTTGGTGAGGCGGTCAACGACCACCAAGATAGTGGTCATTCCTTTTGAGGGGGGTAAATCAACCACAAAGTCCATAGAAATTGACCCCCATGGTCTTGATGGGATAAGGAGTGGTTGGAGCAACCCCAAAGGAGAAGCTCGGGGTGTCTTATTGCGTGCACAGGTCAGGCACGAGGCTACATACCTTTTAACATCTTTCTTGTACCCAGGCCACCAAAAGGAGCGTGATAAAAGTTCCTCTGTTTTAGAAACTCCAAAATGTCCAGCAAGTTTTGAGTCATGACTCAACCGGAGGACTTCAACCCGAGCAGACTCAGGTACATAGAGGCGATGCATTTTAATCCAAAAGCCATTCTTGAACTCAAGACTGATGTCCATAGGAGGATTATTGAGGAGTGAGTCATTCTCGTAACCTTCTTTGAGGAGACTCAAGAATGCCTTTGAACTTGTGACACCTAGGAAGTTCTTTTGAGACAGGATTGTGCATTCAGCATTGTTCTCCTGGGAAGGCCCAGACAACATCCGTGATAAGGCATCAGCCTTACCATTTCTTGACCCAGGTCTATATGAGATAATAAAATTAAATCTAGAAAAGAACAGCGACCAACGTGCTTGTCTAGAAGACAATCTTTTGGCCGAACAAATGAATTCTAGATTTCTGTGATCAGTGAGAACGGTCACAGGATGCTTAGTACCTTCCAGCAAATGCCTCCATTCAGAAAAGGCTTCCTTAATTGCCAGTAACTCCTTATTCCCTATGTCATAATTCCTCTCGGCTGAAGACATTAAACGAGAAAAGTAAGCACAAGGATGAAGCTGCATCTTTTCACCGCTTCGTTGTGAAAGGATAGCTCCCACAGCAGAGTCAGAAGCATCCACTTCCACTACAAAAGGTAGCTCAGGATTGGGATGTACCAATACTGGTGCAGAAGTGAACAGAGTCTTTAACTTATCAAAAGCAGCCTGAGCATTAGATGACCACACAAAGGGCACCCCTTTCTTTGTCAGCTGTGTAATCGGAGCTATCACCTTAGAGAAATTTCTGATGAATTTCCTGTAGAAATTGGCAAACCCGATGAATCTTTGAATTTCCTTAACGTTTGCAGGGACAGGCCAATCTACTACTGCTCTAATCTTCTCAGGATCCATGCTTACTCCATCTGGTGAAATAATATACCCCAGAAACTGGATCTGGGTTTGTTCAAACTCACATTTCTCCAATTTGATATAAAGTCGATTCTGCCTTAATCTTTCAAGGACAGTGCAAACATGCTTGCGATGCTCCTCTAGGTTATTGGAAAAAATGAGGATGTCATCCAAATAAGCAACTACAACTTGGTCCAACAGATCTCGAAAAACATCGTTGATGAAGTGTTGAAAGGTTGCAGGGGCATTACAAAGACCAAAAGGCATAACCAAGGACTCGAAGTGTCCGTATCTGGTTCTAAAGGCGGTTTTCTATTCATCTCCTTGGCGGATACGAACAAGGTTATAAGCCCCCCGCAAGTCAAGCTTTGTGAAAATCTTGGCAGAACGAAGTCTTTCCAACATTTCAGAGATCAACGGGAGAGGATAACGGTTTTTAATAGTAACTTTATTCATGTGCCTGTAATCAATGCAAGGACGTAAGGTAGAGTCTTTCTTTTCAACAAAGAACAAGGCTGCTCCAGCAGGGGATGTTGAGTGTCTAATAAACCCCTTCTCTAAATTCTCATCAAGCCACTCCCTGAGCACCTTTAATTCAGGTTCTGATAAATTGAAAAGGCGGCCGAAAGGTATTTCTGCCCCTGGGAGTAGCTCAATGGGGCAATCATATGGGCGATGAGGAGGTAACTGGTCGGCGTTCTTCTTATCACAGACATCCTGAAACTCATGGTATTGTGGAGGCAGTTTGAGATATGACTGTGCTGTAACCACATCCAACTGCGTTTCCTTAATCTGTGGAGAACTAATTGGACAAGGCTCTCTACAGTATTCCTCACAATGGGGGGATGTAAAATTTATAACGCGTGCTTCCCAATTGATTGAGGGATTATGGGTGGAAAACCAAGGGATGCCCAAGATCACAGGAAATTTAGGTGACGTAATCAGCTGAAAACTGATGGTCTCACGATGGTTAGCCTCAAATTGGAGAACCAAAGGGACTGTTTCATGGGTAACAGGTCCTGAAGTTAAGGGTGAACCATCCACTGTCTCCATATCGACTGGGGCTAATTTATTTCTTGTTTTAATCATATTGTTTTTGGCAAAGTCTATGTCCATAAAGTTCCCCCCTGCACCAGAGTCCAGCATAGCAGAGCAAGGAATCTCAATGCCCTCAGAGATAAGTTTAATAGGGAGGACAAAATGAGGTAGTGAAGAATTTACTTTATTTTCTTCCTGGACCAACGGGGAGATGGACTGGCTAATGGAGTTTATTTGTTCAGGCGTGATCACATCAACCGATGCAATTGTTCTTCTAACCTTGTTAGGGCAGTTAATTGCATAATGACCAGAATCTCCACAGTAAAGACATAGGTTCTCAGAACGTCTTCTTTCTTTCTCCTGAATGGAAATGGATCTCTTAATTGTATCTACCTGCATTGGCTCAGGAGTGTTAGAATTAGGAGCAACTTTGAAATCCTGCTGAACAAATGGAGTAGCAGAGAAACGCATGCCACTCTTACTTGCAAACATTCCCAGCCTCTCCTTCCTCCTTTCTGTAAGTCTCTGATCAATTTTGATACATAATTGGATGAAGGCATCAAGATCATCAGGAGTCTCAACTCTAGCGAGCTCATCCTTTACCTGTTCAGAAAGCCCTCGGCGGAACTGACTCTTTTGCGCAGCAGGGTTCCAAGTAGTATCTGCAACCCAACATCTGAATTCTGCTGTGTACTCAGCGACAGAGCGTCTTCCCTGCCTCATACTATGCAGCTTTGCTTCAGCAGTAGCACAGCGGTTGGGATCATCAAAAACCTGATCCATTGCGGTCAAAAAGGTCTGCAGATTATTTAAAATAGCACTGTCCTGCTCAATATATGGGGAGGCCCAAGCTAGAGCTTCTCCAGTCAGAAGTTCGAGAATCAAGGTTACCTTTCTCTTCTCAGAAGGAAATGCAGCAGGGTGTGTTTGAAAATATAAACGACACTGATTTAGGAAACCCCTGTAATGATGGCGGTCTCCATTAAACTTGGATGGTAAAGGCTGAGGCATATGTGTGATAGTATCACCTCGGTCCAGTAGTAGTCTCTGCAGAGCATGAATCTCCTTCTGTTGTCTTTCCAATAGACTTTCTAGTTTATTAACTTTTTCTTGGCAGGTAACACCAAATTCTTGCAGCTCAGCAATTTGTTGCCTAAGAGGAGTCACGATGCTTGCTATAGCGGCCTCCATATTTTGGGCCAGAATATTCTGTCACGATCCGGGGTCAGGCTCGAAGACCAGTAGCTATAGCAGTCGCAGGTCACACAGGAACCAGCAGGATAGGAACACTGACAGGTCACCCAGGCAGATGACGCAGGCTCACCTGAGGTGCGGAGTCTAAGTACTAACCGGTCTTCACCAGCGCTCCTGAAGGTGGAGATGGATTTTGCTGCGTGTTAGCACCAGGTCGCGGTCCTCAAGATCGCCCCACCAGGAAGTGAGCAAGTCAGAGTCCAGTAGCAGATAGGGATTAAGCTGAAGCGTAGTCAAGGAGTAGCCAAAGGTCGGTAACCAGTAGTTGCAGGTTGGGATCAAACAGAAGAGTAGCCGAGGAACAAGCCAAGTGTCGATAACGGATGGTAGCAAAGATACAGACGGCAGCAGGAGAGACAAGCGAGATATCGGCTGTTGAAGGCACAATATTCTGGCGACCAGGAAGTGCAAAGACATGGTTTATAACAGGAAGTTCATGGGAGGAGCAAAGGGTTCAAGGTTCAAGGCAATAAAGATTCACAGCATGATCATTCAAGGATTTGTCCTGGGAGCTGTCCAGCATTCCAGGTAGCTCAGTGAGTAGAGTCATTGCCAGACACCATGGAGGTCCCAGGTTCAAGTCCGGGTCCTGACACATAGGCTGGCTACACAAAAGCTCCATCCACATGAAAAAAAAAAAAAACAATTATTCACACTGTATAAGCCACAGCACCCATGTGAATGAGCCCCAAGACCTTATTCACACACAGAGATTTATTTAGTAACTCAATGCAGTTTTTTTTTTTTTTTTTAGATTTAGCTGAAATATTGAAAGTTATTTTGTGTTTGTGTTTGCCAATAATGATTTTAGTGTATTTTTATCAAAAATATATTTGTATTATTTTGGGTAGGCTGTATGGCTCCCTGAGATTCCTAACAGTAATCCTGCTTTAGATAGGTCCTTGTATTTCATAATTTTGGTAGATATAAATGTAATTGTACAGAAATGGTATAGTCAGAGTATGAGGTGTATGGTCAGCATTAGACAAATTATTACTGGACCAATCATCCCTGTTGGAAGAATTATCCTTGCCTAATGTTACTGTAAAAACTGTGAAATGTTGGATTTCCCATCATATTCCATCTTGGTGACAATGGGTCACCAGGACAGATAAAAATGTTTATTCTACCCAGTGGGTACACAGTGAGCAATACAACTTGACAGGGGTTGTACTCTTACCCACTCCATAACTCTAAAACTTTTGGCTTTAGATACACCTTACCTCTACTTATCTACTTATTAATAAAATGCACTAGGCATAACCCAAGAAAACAAAAATGGCCAAATAGTGTGAACTGCTGAGCTACTGTATATGTAAGAGGTCCTGCTACCCTAGATGCATGCATTTTATACCTTCCTTCTTGTAAGGCTTTACCTGCTTATCTACATGTTTTGTAATAATTTAAGCAGATATAAGCATATTAGAGTCAGTATTATTTTATATGCAGAGGTTTCTTTGGACTGTGAAATGAGGAGTCTTGTGATTCAGGTCTGCAGTCCGAAAATCCGACTGTGGATCAAACAACCCTTGGCACACATGTATATTATGATAAGCCCATGATTATAGTTTATTATACTTTTTATATAGTCACATAATGATGTCTATGGCTAGAGGGCAGTGTCTGAATCATTTAGGAGTACCTGTCAACAATATTATTAGAAAGTATTACTTTATTTAAAACTAAAAGATGCTTGGAATAAAGCACACCTGTAATCCATGTTTTCCTGAGATAAACATGGACATGTCCTCTAACTCTAAAGGCTTTCTACCATGAACATTTTTTAATAACGCAATTGTTTGGCAATGTAATAATCAATTAAAAAAAAAATGTTTGCTCTACAGATAGAGGCCACTTATTGCAAAACTCTATCAGGGTATATCATTGGGCGTAAATAATTACAAGCCATGTTGATGTTTGGGAGGGCCATTGACAATTTTATAATTTTAAGCGCATTTTCTACATAGCTAGCCAGTTGGCAACTGTTGCCAGCCTACTGAACAGTACATTACAGCATACATTATATCCCTGTGTTTGGTGCTGAAAAGGTTAAGTAGCCTAGCTGGCCTCTTGTGTTTGTTATCGACCTGGCTTTGGCGGGCTGGGGCTCGTTTATCAGGTAGCGGTTCAGATGCCCTTAGCGGGGGGACTCAGCCCCTGCCCTGACACTCTTTAAATTGCTTTCTGCTGAGCCCAATTTAAGTGGCGTGATAAGAATGTAAAGTTCTTCATACTGACAGCTCAGAGACTGCTGTGCTCCCAGGGACAGCTCTAATAAATAGGAACCTCCCTAAAAATAACAGCGTTTACTTTAGTGGGGAGCTGCCCTCATCTGTGGGCTGGC